>NW_027127282.1:57916-112916 GCF_037325665.1 Littorina saxatilis
GTCACGAGCTAGCGGCGTGGTGCGCGGTCTGCGTGATGAAGGCTTACCGGTCTGTGTGCTGGGGGAACAAGACTTGAGACACAACTGGGCGAGGTGTGAGAGAGATCTGCACGACGTGGCGGTGGCGGCAACAGACCGTGTCACAGTAACAGACTGGTGCTGGGTGCAAGGCTTGGAGCGGCGTGTGGTGGTGATGCTGCCAGGCCGGCACAAGGAGGATGATGAAGGAAGGAGGGATGAGGCGATAGATCTTGCCGACAGACTGTTAGCAGCATCGCGCTGTACCACACAGCTCATCATGGTGGACGTGCCTCCTGTCACCACCGCCACTTCCACCGCCACCTGAACCACCGTTGCCGCCACCACTATCCCCTCCACTGCTACAACACACATTGCCTTCATTGCCACCACCACTACGACGACGACCACCACCGCCACCATCATCTCCGCAACGACTGTTACTACCAATATTTTTTCCTCCGCCTGCAGCTGCTCAGTGATCACAGCCGCCACCACAACCACGACGACGACAACCACTGTCTCTGTACCTCCCACGTCACCATCACCATCGTCAGCGCCGCCTCAACAACCAACTGTTCTAACGCTGCTACCGCCACTTTCATCACCGCCCCACCATGACTTAGGGTTAGGGTTAGAGTTATCATCAACAACACCAGCAACAATAACAACAATACCACCACCACCACCTCCACCACCTCCACCACAACATCAACAACAACCGCAGCAACAAAAACAACAGCAACAAGTATTGACCAAGAACAACTGAACTCAAACCACGGGAGCAGTTTTCATTTTATCTTCCAAGGATCAGAATTCAGCTCGTCAAGTCTGGTGACGTCAAACCTACAATATACGTCATTATTTCTGTGTATTTTTTGCTTCAAATCAGATCTATGCTAGCTTAGAAAGAGAAACTTTTGCGGGAAAACTGGAATTAGAAAATATGGAGACAACATTTCACGCACAATGAACGTCTCTCCAGCAATGTTTGTGTTAAATAATGACCTGCAATAAAACAAGCCTCGAATTGCATCACAATTTTGGAGAATTGGATACCTTATGTCTTTGAACATTTTGACTGCTAAGAGTACTGACATTTAGACTTGAAAAAGAGAGTGCAGTCTGATGAAAACCCGATTTCTTGGTGATTAGATCGGTAATCTTTCCATCCTGATAACTCAAATAGTGCCAGAGATTGCAAGACTACAAAATGCAGTTGAAACACGTACGGTAACCAGTCGACTTTGAGCGATCCCAGAAATGTTGTTGTTGGGTTATCAAATGCTACGTAAAAATCAATGAAAACACTAAGATTTATAAAATACCGGAATAAAAATGGATTCTGTCAGATGCAATGTTGAAAGACCAAATCTACTTGCATCATACAGAATAGTTCACAAGTTTAAAAATAAGCTATAAGATATTCTGGGGTTATTAGTATGTTTCTTCCCTACTTTCACCGCAGTTGCTGGCTCGTAGAGTGCGTGATTGCTGGCTCGTAGAGTGCGTGATTGCTGGCTCGTAGAGTGCGTGATTGCTGGCTCGTAGAGTGCGTGATTGCTGGCTCGTAGAGTGCGTGATTGCTGGCTCGTAGAGTGCGTGATTGCTGGCTCGTAGAGTGCGTGATTGCTGGCTCGTAGAGTGCGTGATTTACACGGGCAGACATGCTGCAAACATTGCGACTGCTCCAACGCACCTCCAGCTTACATCGCCAGTCAGTGCTCAAATCACGATTTCCTTCCAAATTCCCGAGGGTAAAGGGGGATAATCGACTTTTTGGTGATCTCGCATGAGCCACTCTGCTCTGGGCCTGGACCGGAGAGAGCGTTCACTGCCCCTTGTGGCTTTTCTAGACCCCACCCCCCCCCCCCCTCTCACCCTCTTCAGAAGTCGAAGTGACTGTCGGAAGAGGAGAGAATTCACCAGCCGGGTGAGCTCCAGCTCACTTTGGATCTAGTGACGCGGGGGTCGTCTTTTTATATTTAGTCAAGTTTTGACTAAATATTTTAACGTAGAGGGGGGAATCGAGACGAGGGTCGTGGTGTATGTGTGTGTGTGTGTGTGTGTCTGTGTGTGTGTGTGTAGAGCGATTCAGACTAAACTACTGGACCGATCTTTATGAAATTTGACATGAGAGTTCCTGGGTATGAAATCCCCGAACGTTTTTTTCATTTTTTTGATAAATGTCTTTGATGACGTCATATCCGGCTTTTCGTGAAAGTTGAGGCGGCACTGTCACGCCCTCATTTTTCAACCAAATTGGTTTAATCTTTTTCCAAACTCGCTCACAAAAACCAACTGTCACACTGCTCTCTGAGCAACTCTCGCTGCATCTCAACACTAACAGGCCTACACAACGGCCTCTGCCACCCCTGTCACGAGCGACACACCACCTCTGCCACCCCTGTCACGAGCGACACACCACCTCTGCCACCCCTGTCACGAGCGACACACCACCTCTGCCTAACTCAAAGAAAAAGACCAAAGAGAAACATTTGTTGGTAACAAATAAATAGCTGATCCATTAGCCTCGTACAAACGATAACCTGATTCATTTTCGACCTAAAATTCAGTCTAACGGCAGAATGCTCAAATACTCGACACCACTATTGTTATCTATGGGCAGCACAGAGTCGTTTTTCACACACCGACGAACATAGCAAAATCTGCTGAAGAGACTTTAAAAAACATTAACCACCCCACTACAGTAAACATTAGCCACCCAACTACAGTCAACATTAACCACCCAACTACAGTAAACAATAACCACCCAACTACATACAGTAAACAATAACCACCCAACTACAGTAAACATTAACCACCCAACTACAGTACACATTAACCACCTAACTACAGTAAACACTAACCACCCAACTACAGTAAACATTAACCACCCAACTACAGTAAACATTAACCACCCCACTACAGTGAAAAACAACCACCCCACTACAGTAAACAATAACCACCCAACTACAGTAAACACTAACCACCCAACTACAGTAAACACTAACCACCCAACTACAGTAAACACTAACCACCCAACTACAGTAAACATTAACCACCCAACTACAGTAAACACTAACCACCCCACTACAGTAAACACTAACCACCCAACTACAGTAAACATTAACCACCCAACTACAGTAAACACTAACCACCCAACTACAGTAAACATTAACCACCCAACTACAGTAAACATTAACCACCCAACTACAGTAAACATTAACCACCCAACTACAGTAAACACTAACCACCCAACTACAGTAAACATTAACCACCCAACTACAGTAAACATTAACCACCCAACTACAGTAAACACTAACCACCCAACCACAGTAAACACTAACCACCCAACTACAGTAAACAATAAGCACCCAACCACAGTAAACACAAACCACCCTACTACAGTAAACACTAACCACCCAACTACAGTAAACACTAACCACCCAACTACAGTAAACATTAACCATCCAACTTCAGTAAACAACAACCACCCAACTACAGTAAACACTAACCACCCAACTACAGTAAACATTAACCACCCAACTACAGTAAACAATAACCACCCAACTACAGTAAACACTAACCACCCAACTACAGTAAACAATAACCACCCAACTACAGTAAACAATAACCACCCAACTACACTACAGCGGTGCTCACTGCCCAAATGGCAAACACTGCCTGCATTGTGGCGGTGCTCACTGTCCAAATGACAAACACTGCCTGCATTGTGGTGGTGCTCACTGTCCAAATAACAAACACTGCCTGCATTGTGGTGGTGTTCACTGTCCAAATGACAAACACTGCCTGCATTGTGGTGGCGCTCACTGTCCAAATGACAAACACTGCCTGCATTGTGGTGGCGCTCACTGTCCAAATGACAAACACTGCCTGCATTGTGGCGGTGCTCACTGTCCAAATGACAAACACTGCCTGCATTGTGGTGGTGCCCACTGTCTAAATGACAAACACTGCCTGCATTGTGGTGGTGCTCACTGTCCAAATGACAAACACTGCCTGCATTGTGGTGGTGTTCACAGTTCAAATGACAAACACTGCCTGCATTGTGGCGGTGCTCACTGTCCAAATGACAAACACTGCCTGCATTGTGGCGGTGTTCACTGTCCAAATGACAAACACTGCCTGCATTGTGGCGGTGTTCACTGTCCAAATGACAAACACTGCCTGCATTGTGGCGGTGTTCACTGTTCAATTGACAAACACTGCCTGCATTGTGGCGGTGCTCACTGTCCAAATGACAAACACTGCCTGCATTGTGGTGGTGTTCACTGTCCAGATGACAAACACTGCCTGCATTGTGGCGGTGTTCACTGTCCAAATGACAAACACTGCCTGCATTGTGGCGGTGTTCACTGTCCAAATGACAAACATTGCCTGCATTGTGGCGGTGTTCACTGCCCAAATGACAAACACTGCCTGCATTTTGGCAGTGCTCACTGTCCAAATAACAAACACTGCCTGCATTGTGGCGGTGTTCACTGTCCAAATGACAAACACTGCCTGCATTGTGGTGGCGCTCACTGTCCAAATAACAAACACTGCCTGCATTGTGGCGGTGTTCACTGTTCAAATGACAAACACTGCCTGCATTGTGGCGGTGTTCACTGTTCAAATAACAAACACTGCCTGCATTGTGACGGTGTTCACTGTCCAAATGACAAACACTGCCTGCATTGTGGTGGTGCTCACTGTCCAAATAACAAACACTGCCTGCATTGTGGTGGTGTTCACTGTCCAAATGACAAACACTGCCTGCATTGTGGTGGTGTTCACTGTCCAAATGACAAACACTGCCTGCATTGTGGTGGTGTTCACTGTCCAAATGACAAACACTGCCTGCATTGTGGTGGTGTTCACTGTCCACATGACAAACATTGCCTGCATTGTGGTGGTGTTCACCGTCCAAATGACAAACACAGTGACTGCCTGCATTGTGGTGGTGCTCACTGTCCAAATGACAAACACTGCCTGCATTGTGACGGTGTTCACTGTCCAAATGACAAACACTGCCTGCATTGTGGTGGTGCTCACTGTCCAAATGACAAACACTGCCTGCATTGTGGTGGTGCTCACTGTCCAAATGACAAACACTGCCTGCATTGTGGTGGCGCTCACTGTCCAAATGACAAACACTGCCTGCATTGTGGTGGCGCTCACTGTCCAAATGACAAACACTGCCTGCATTGTGGCGGTGTTGACCGTCCAAATGACAAACACTGCCTGCATTGTGGAGGTGCTCACTGTCCAAATGACAAACACTGCCCGCATTGTGGTGGCGCTCACTGTCCAAATGACAAACACTGCCTGCATTGTGGTGGTGTTCACTGTCCAAATGACAAACACTGCCTGCAAATCAAGGCGGGTCAACGCTGGACACCAAGCTGTGGGGCAGGACCTCAGACTGACCGCCCACTTTGTCAACAGCATTGGCCAACGAATTTAGACAAAACCATCATCGAACGCTGAAGAAGAAGAAGAAGATGCAAGAAGCAAACCCCAAGATGAAAAGAACAGTTCAGAACGATTATTGTTTTGACCCTTACCCTAACCCTGGACAAAACAGAGACACAAATCCGCATATTAGAGAATTTACTTTTGCTCACAAAGTCAAGTCAACAGACATTGGGAAAAGGTCCCCGACAAAAGCAGTGATACAACAAAGGCGTGCTTCATCTTCTTCTTCTTCTTTGTTCATGGGCTTAGACTCCCACGTTCACTCATGTTTTTAGCACGAGTGGGTTTTTACGTGTATGACCGTTTTTACCCCGCCATTCGGGCAGCATACGCCGATTTCGGGGGAGGCATGCTGGGTATTTTCGTGTTTCTATAACCCACCGAACTCTGACATGGATTACATGATCTTTTCCGTGCGCACTTGATCTTGTGCTTGCGTGTACACACGAAGGGGGTTAAGTCACTAGCAGGTCTGCACATAAGTTGACCTGGGAGATCGGACAAATCTCTCTCTTAACCCACCAGGCGGCAGCGACCGGGATTCGACCTCGCGACCTCCCGATTAGGAGGCCGACGTCTTACCACCACGCCACTGCGCCCGTCACATACAAAGGCGAGCAAACAGCCACACACAAAGACACTGAGAGAAAAAAGTTGTGGATGCTGAAATGCTGATGCTGATCCAGTCATGGGTGAATCCAACTTGATCATCGTCAAGTACGATGAAACACAAATCACACATAATGACACTGATCCAGTCATGGATGAATTAAACTTGATCATCGTCGAGTACGATGAAACACAAGTCATACAAAAACCACAGTCTGCTTCAAGCAGCATGTATTACAAGAAACATATGCTCAGATGAAGATGATGAAAACTGAGAACTGCGGTGATGTTTTCAAATTCATCACAAGTATCCTAGCCACACTTAACAAAGCTAAAACGATTGCAAGTCCCGAAAATGTTACGAAACTTTTGACAAGGCTGTTCATTAAAATGTTCAAGCCAAAAGAAAATACCACCACACCAGCCTTTACATCAGATACCGACCTCTCAATGCGCCCTTCTCGCTATTGAGGCAGATCTGTAACAGAGTCTCTCCTCTCGACAGCACAATGCCATAGGTAGTTGGGGGACAGATCAAACTGTCACATTAGACCTGATGACTTCGGAGGTCGATATGGATTTGAGAGTAAATATACTGCAGTGAAACTGTCGTTCACTTAACACTGCTCTTTTCGAGTTATAAGCCTGTGACTAAGGTGATCATCACACTATTACCACAGTCCCCCCGGACTTAACCGCGCTAGGTGACATTCGACTCATTCCGTGGTGGAGGGTCACAAATGTTTCCTGATCTCAATTTGTTGTGTAAATAAGTATCGTTAACCTCCTATCGTAAAGTATGTACAGTATATACGTACATTGTTCATTCTACAGATGACCGCTGTTTGAGATAATTACACTGTTTTCTTGGTGGTCTGACTATGCCTTTAAACAGAAATTAAAAACATGTCTCTTTTTTTTTATATATATATATCATTTACAACTTTAAAAACATCGTTCCAAACTGTAGACTAGAAACATAATTATAAATATGAAGACTGAAGAACAGTCGGTTATACCTATCTATAGAAGTATAACCATGCATGTATTTCTGAAAAGAATGTCTGATATGGTAGCATGTTTTTTGGCTCACGTAAGTGTAGCCTATGCGATGGTAAACTTTGTCTGTCTGTGCGTGCGTGCGTATGTATGTATGTGTGTATGTCTGTGGTAGAAACTTTAACATTTTTGGCTAAACACCGAAATACTCATTTCACGTGGTTAATTTTCAAGCACCATCTTCAAATTATTGAAGCAATGATCAACATTGTGTCGGCATGTGTGTAGTTAAAGCGTGTATCCAAAGAAAACGGGTGGTGGGGGGTTTTGAAGGGGTACAAGCAGTTGACTGATTTGTGTCGTGTTTGGCATGTAGACGGCAGGTCAGGTGTCAAGATCAGGTCAGGGGTCGCGCGAAGGATTGTGGTCCAGTTCTCACCTCGCCGATTCGCCGGGGAAGACGATTTCATGTTGTTCGGTTTCTAAGCTCCAGAAAAGTAAATAAAGAAGATACCAAAGGGAGATTTCCTACAATTTGATCTGCACAGCGTGTTTCCAATGTCCACGCGAGGAAGAGCTGTCGAAAGCGCGGCAGTCAGTGTCGATCTTGCAGCCGTATCCCGGTAAGTTCAGAGACAGATCTAGTGTCTCCCACTCTGATAACGTGTCACCTACTGTTAATCCGTTTTGTTTTAATTTCTTTTTATTTCAGCAGACACGGATGTCAAACACAGTGCTAGGCAGTCACCTCTAGTGAAATGAGTTGATCTAAAGTGCCTGTAATGTTTGGATGTCTTTGCTCGTGGTTCGATTTATGTGAATTTCAAGATTTGCAGTAGAGTCTCAAGTTAAGTTTACTCTGCCCGAAAAATCTGTCCACCATTTACTTGAACATGCAGATATAAGGAAACGGAATGAATCTGTTCTCAAAGTCAAAATGATCACGATTTTTTCCTCAGATTCAAAACATGCACTGTCATGGTTTTGTCTGTACAATTTAGTAAGTCTTAAGTACTTTGCAACAACTTCCTTGAACGTGAAAGACAGTTTTTGAATGCTAGATCTGTATCGCGTTTCATTCCAGACTCGATCCTCTCTTTGATTGTAGATCTACTGTTTGCTGTTTACGCACTATCATATGATTCGCTATGTAACGTTTGGTAAGCTTACCTTGCCACAGCTTTCTTGTCTTTGTTGGCATTTCTGGCTGTGTTGACCGTCAGAATTATTTTAAGAACCAGGCTGCTGCAGTCGACATGTTTCGCATATTGTAGGGTTACCATGCTGCATAGGTAAAGTGGCTTGTATAACCTGACTATTCTGTTTCAAAACACTGTTTATATTTGTGTAGGTTGTAGTCATCATAACTAATCGCATTTTGCCATTTGTTTCAGAAAGGAGGTTAACCTACAACAAGATCGACGCTATGTCAGATATATGCCTCAGCCACATGAAGACTTCCGAATTTAGATCTACTCGGCATGGTGACAAGTCTTGATGAAAAGTATAGGACTGAGGACAGCAGTGGAAAAAGTGCCCACATGGCAGGTACCTAACCTATTACCCTAGTCATTTTATCTGTTTGCCTTCTTTTGAAAATTATACATGGAGTTGATATGATGCGTTAGTTTTAACTGTGTGTGTGTGTGTGCGCGCGTGTGTGTGTGTGTGTGTGTGTGTGTGTGTGTGTGTGTGTGTGTTTGTGTGTGTGTGTTACGGAGTGAGTGAGTTTGTGTTATGTTACTGTTTGTTGATTTCTTACGGGAGCCTTGAAGGCTTCGCCTCTTGTTTTCCTTGTGAATAATCATTCACGTTTTTGCACGTTAAATGTTCATGACTTTTCTTGTTTTACTTCCTATATCAGTGTGTGTGTGTGTGTGTGTGTATGTGTGTGTGTGTGTGTGTGTGTGTGTGTGTGTTCTCTCTACCCTTGTCTCTCCCTTTCTCTGTCTCTTTGTCTCTGTGTGCCTCCTTCTCTTTTGGTCTATCTGTGTCTGTCTGTCTGTCTGTCTCTCTCTCTCTCTGTGTCTGTCTCTGTCTCTCTGTCTCTCTCTCTTTCTCTCTTTCTCTTTCTCTCTTTTTCTCTCATGAAACAGGAGCCAATAACAGAGCAACCAAGCAAAAAAACAATGGAACATGAACCGAACATAAAGCAACCAATCAAACGAAATATGGAACAGGAACCAATAACAGGGCCCAAGCATAGACACATCGAACATGAACATACAAAGAGCAACCAAGCAAAGAAACAATGGAACATGCACCAAAATCAAGCAAACACAATATGGAACAGGAGCCAGTAACAGAGCAACCAAGCAAACACAATATGGAACAGGAACCAGTAACAGAGCAACCAAGCAAACACAATATGGAACAGGAGCCAGGAACAGAGCAACCAAGCAAACACAATATGGAACAGGAACCAGTAACAGAGCAACCAAGCAAACACAATATGGAACAGGAGCCAGTAACAGAGCAACCAAGCAAACACAATATGGAACAGGAACCAGTAACAGAGCAACCAAGCAAACACAATATGGAACAGGAGCCAGGAACAGAGCAACCAAGCAAACACAATATGGAACAGGAACCAGTAACAGAGCAACCAAGCAAAGAAAACATGGAACAGGAGCCAGTAACAGAGCAACCAAGCAAACACAACATGGAACAGGAGCCAGTAACAGGGCAACCAAGCAAACACAATATGGAACAGGAGCCAGTAACAGGGCAACCAAGCAAACACAATATGGAACAGGAACCAGTAACAGAGCAACCAAGCAAACACAATATGGAACAGGAGCCAGTAACAGGGCAACCAAGCAAACACAATATGGAACAGGAGCCAGTAACAGAGCAACCAAGCAAACACAATATAGAACAGGAGCCAGTAACAGAGCAACCAAGCAAACACAATATGGAACAGGAGCCAGTAACAGAGCAACCAAACAAACACAATATGGAACAGGAGCCAGTAACAGAGCAACCAAACAAACACAATATGGAACAGGAGCCAGTAACAGAGCAACCAAGCAAACACAATATGGAACAGGAGCCAGTAACAGAGCAACCAAACAAACACAATATGGAACAGGAGCCAGTAACAGAGCAACCAAACAAACACAATATGGAACAGGAGCCAGTAACAGAGCAACCAAGCAAACACAATATGGAACAGGAGCCAGTAACAGAGCAACCAAGCAAACACAATATGGAACAGGAGCCAGTAACAGAGCAACCAAGCAAACACAATATGGAACAGGAGCCAGTAACAGAGCAACCAAGCAAACACAATATGGAACAGGAACCAGTAACAGAGCAACCAAGCAAACACAATATGGAACATGAGCCAGTAACAGCAACCAAGCAAACACAATATGGAACAGGAGCCAGTAACAGGGCAACCAAGCAAAGAAAACATGGAACGGAAATGACGAGGCCTGTCAAAAGATATTTAGAAACAGGGGGACTGGTAGCTAAGTTGTTAGAGCACTGGACTTGTGATGATCGGGTCACGGGATTGAAAACAGATTGGTGTAATGAGATGAAACTGCAAGATAGCCAAACAAAATAACCTGTTCTGAAATGATAATTTATTTAACTTTCTCCTTTCGTTAAAACTTGCCAAGTTGTACCGATTCTGACATTTTGTCGATTTGTTTGACTGTAAATTTACGATGATAGGTAATGTTTAACGCCCTCACGGTAAAACCAATAGGGGCATGTGCCCGGTAAAACCAATAGGGGCATGTGCCCGGTAAAACCAATAGGGGCATGTGCCCGGGTTTCACCCCCATTGTAGATGGTTAAAAAAAAAAGAGACAGAAAAACAAAAAACAAGTCGCGTAAGGCGAAAATACAACATTTGGTCAAGTAGCTGTCGAACTCACAGAATGAAACTGAACGCAATGCAACGCAGCAAGACCGTATACTCGTACCATCGTCAGTCCACCGCTCATGGCAAAGGCAGTGAAATTGACAAGAAGAGCGGGGTAGTAGTTGCGCTGAGAAGGATAGCACGCTTTTTTGTACCTCTCTTCGTTTTAACTTTCTGAGCGTGTTTTCAATCCAAACACGTTTTTGGAATCAGGAACTGACAAAAAATAAGATGAAAGTGTTTTTAAATTGATTTCGAAAATTTAATTTTGATAATAATTTTTATATATTTAATTTTCAGAGCTTGTTTTTAATCCAAATATAACATATTTATATGTTTGTGGAATCAGCAAATGATGGAGAATAAGATGAACGTAAATTTTGATAGTTTTATATAAAAAATGGGTTTTTTACAATTTTCAGATTTTTAATGACCAAAGTCATTAATTAAATTTTAGGCCACCACGCTGAAATGCAATACCGAAGTCCGGGCTTCGTCGAAGATTACTTGACCAAAATTTCAACCAATTTGGTTAAAAACTGAGGGCATGACAGTGCCACCTCAACTTTCACGAAAAGCCGGATATGACGTCATCAAAGCTATTTATCAAAAAAATGAAAACAAGAAGAGCAAACGCTCGATCGAGTCACTTTCGCAGTTCTGAATATTATATGAGGCATCAGATGGACAGGAAGAAATTGCTATTCACAACACAATGAGTCACGTTCACATAAAATTTGAGCCCGGTCACTTTTATAGTTTCCGAGAAAAGCCCAACGTTAAGTTGTGTGTTGCCGAACAGAAAAGGCTAGTTATCTCCCTTGTTTTTCTGATAACGTTCGTAAAAGGCTACAGATGTAAATACTTTGATGTAAAGAATAATCCTACAAAGTTTCAATCACATCCGATGAACTTTGTCAAAGATATAAAATGTCTAATTTTTCCTTTGACGCTGACCTGTGACCTTGAAAAAGGTCAAAGGTCAACGAAACCATCGTTAAAGTGTAGAGGTCATTGGAGGTCACGACTAAACAAAATATGAGCCCGATCGCTTTGATAGTTTCCGAGAAAAGTCCAACGTTAAGGTGGTGTCTACGGACGGCCGGCCGGCCGGCCGGACAGACTAACACTGACCGATTACATAGAGTCACTTTTTCTCAAGTGACTCAAAAACGTATGGGGATATCATACCCAGGAACTCTCATGTCAAATTTCATAAAGATCGGTCCAGTAGTTTGGTCTGAATCGCTCTACACGCACGCACGCACGCACACACACACACACACACACACACACACACACACACACACACACATACACCACGACCCTCGTCTCGATTCCCCCCTCTATGTTAAAACATTTAGTCATAACTTGACTAAATGTAACAAGTCGCGTAAGGCGAAAATACAATATTTAGTCAAGTAGCTGTCGAACTCACAGAATGAAACTGAACGCAATGCCATTTTTCAGCAAGACCGTATACTCGTAGCATCGTCAGTCCACCGCTCATGGCAAAGGCAGTGAAATTGACAAGAAGAGCGGGGTAGTAGTTGCGCTAAGAAGGATAGCACGCTTTTCTGTACCTCTCTTTGTTTTAACTTTCTGAGCGTGTTTTTAATCCAAACATATCATATCTATATGTTTTTGGAATCAGGAACCGACAAGGAATAAGATGAAAGTGTTTCTAAATTGATTTGGACAATTTAATTTTGATAATATTTTTTATATATTTAATTTTCAGAGCTTGTTTTTAATCCGAATATAACATATTTATATGTTTTTGGAATCAGCAAATGATGGAGAATAAGATAAACGTAAATTTGGATCGTTTTATAAATTTTTATTTTTTTTTACAATTTTCCGATTTTTAATGACCAAAGTCATTAATTAATTTTTAAGCCACCAAGCTGAAATGCAATACCGAAGTCCGGGCTTCGTCGAAGATTACTTGACCAAAATTTCAACCAATTTGGTTGAAAAATGAGGGCGTGACAGTGCCGCCTCAACTTTCACGAAAAGCCGGATATGACGTCATCAAAGACATTTATCAAAAAAATGAAAAAACAAGTCGGGGATTTCATACCCAGGAACTCTCATGTCAAATTTCATAAAGATCGGTCCAGTAGTTTAGTCTGAATCGCTCTACACACACACACAGACACACACACGCACGCACATACACCACGACCCTCGTTTCGATTCCCCCTCGATGTTAAAATATTTAGTCAAAACTTGACTAAATATAAAAATGAAAAGGGCCACCGCAAGGGAGGGATGGTTGTCGAGCTCCAGTTCACGGTCAACGAGGCATCCATCTCTCTCTCTCTCTCTCTCTCTCTCTCTCTCTCTCTCTCTCTCTCTCTCTCTCTCTCTCTCTCTCTCTCTCTCTCTCTCTCTGATTTTATTTTCATAGAGCGAGCGAGCGAGCGAGCGAGAGAGAGAGAGAGAGAGAGAGAGACAGAGAGACAGAGACTGAAATGGCTGCAATCTACTGGCCGTATAAAATTTCATCTCACACGGCATCACTGCAGAGCGCCTAGAACTGTACCCACGGAATATGCGCGATATAAGCGTCATTGATTGATTGATTGAGAGACAGAGACAGAGAGAGGGAGAGACAGAGACAGAGAGAGCGAGAGAGAGAGAGAGAGAGTGAGAGATAGTGGTAGTAGTAGTAGTAGTAGTAGTAGTAGTAGTAGTAGTAGTAGTAGTAGTAGTAGTAGCATTGGTTGATGAGATGTTCCATTCTGTAATTGCTTTATTGATGTTCCATTCATGTATTTTCTACTACTTTTCTCATTTATTATTACTGTATGCTTGATGTTTCTATGATTCTAGTCGGGCGCACGCGTGAATATGTGTTTGTGTGAATGTAAAGGGCACATTGTAAGATTAAGCCTATGGCCTAAAATGTCTACCCTTTATGTGAATAAAATGTTCTAAGTCTAAGTCTAAGTCTCTCTCTCTCTCTCTCTCTCTCTCTCTCTCTCTCTCTCTCTCCCTCTCTCCCTCTCTCCCTCTCTCCCTCTCTCTCTCTCTCGCTCTCTCTCTCGCTCTCTCTCTCTCTCTCTCTCGCTCTCTCTCTCTTGCTCTCTCTCTCTCTCTCTCGCTCTCTCTGTCTCAGTCTCTCTCGCTCTCTCTGTCTCTGTCTCGCTCTCTCTGTCTCTGTCTCTGTCTCTGTCTCTCTCGCTCTCTCTCTCGCTCGCTCGCTCGCTCTATGAAAATAAAATCAGAGAGAGAGAGAGAGAGAGAGAGAGACAGAGAGGCAGAGACAGAGAGAGAGAGAGAGAGAGAGAGAGAGAGAGAGAGAGAGAGAGAGAGAGAGAGAGAGAGAGAGAGAGAGAGAGAGATGGATGCCTCGTGGTCTGCCCTTACCACCAGAGAAGGACGCAAATTTCGGAGCTCCGCAACATTTGATAAGTATCTTCTCCAAAGCTACTATTGCCGACCAAAAATGTCACAAACCGGACTGCCACATCGCCTGGAACAGTTCCTGATCAACTTAGTGGACGAAGTTGGGCTATTCTCTTGGAAAATCCAGGGGAAGGTGACAGTAGAAGAGTTGTGTTGAGGTTTGCTGGGCCGCCATCAGACCACGCCAACATAGCTCACTACAGGAAGAAAAGCAGGTCACAAGTAAAGCGTGATGAAACAAGAAGAAAGAGCTTCGTGCAACGCAAAGCAGCTGAAGCGGAACAGAACACAGCGTCATCGGTAGAGGCCCCTGTCAACAATAGCCGTGCTTCTTCTACCCAGCACGTGCAGGATGTGCAAACCAGTGTCACTCACGCACCTGCCCACTGTGACACTGCAAGCTCAACCACGTGCGAGAATGTCAACCCTTGGGTGTGTAGTGCTGTGACGTCACAGACAGCAGACGACGGAACCACTACAGCTGAACTGGCAGCAACGGACCGTGAGTTTGAACCAGATGATGTCTACGACTTAGCCTCACACTGCTCAAAGAACGTGCGACTTAGAGAGAAACTGTTAAACAGAAAGAGGAACCGCACTCTCACAAAAGTAGTGTGCGAAAGAAAAGGTGGAAAGAAGACGCTGTTTGCAAGGGGAGACGACTACGTCCTGACATACGACTGCGAAACAGCACAGACAACGTCATTCCGAGAAGAGGAGGAAACGCCCCCGTGTGTCCGGCGTCTGCCCCAAGTCGACCGCAACGTCTTTAGAGAAGAAATCGACCATCTCACTACTGACCTTCATGTCGTGTCTACACTGGTACAGTGCTACCTCCGTGCCATGCCAGACTGACTATTGTCGCTAAACTACAGGGCACACATATTTCATGTGTGTTTGTGACAAACCGCGATCGATATGGAACAATACCGCGATCGATATGGAACAATACCGCGATCGATATGGAACAATACCGCGATCGATATGGAACAATACCGTGTTCGAAACGGAAAAGTTATTTCCCGACTTGGATTACAAGTTGGATGCTTCGGACCGAATCACGATGCATTGTTTTTGTGTAACCAATATGTACACTGATGTTCGTGGATCGTTCGATTACCCAACCCCCCAGCACCCTTTTGCTATAAACAATATGAGTTTTCGCAAATAAACATTCTGATTCTGATTCTCTCTCTCTCTCGCTCTCTCTCTCACTCTCTCTCTCTCGCTCTCTCTCTCACTCTCTCTCTCTGTCTCTCACTCACTCTCTCTCGCTCGCTCGCTCTCTCACTCTCTCTCTCTCTCTCTCTCTCTCTCTCTCTCTCTCTCTCTCTCTCTCTCTCTCTCTCTCTCTCTCTCTCTCTCTCTCTCTGTCTCTCCCTCTCTCTCTGTCGCTCTCTCTCTCTGTCGCTTGCTCGCTCGCTCGCTCTATGAAAGTAAAATCACAAGTCGATGCATAAACCGGTAAACGTAACGCAGGCGTGGCCATAGCTGGTCATGATATTCCATAAAAGAGTGAACAGTCACACGAGCAGCTATTAGACGTAGTAGTGGTAGTGGTAGTAGTAGTAGTAGTAGTAGTAGTAGCATTGGTTGATTTATTCTTAATACACAAGGCTATAGGTCTTACGACCTGCCCTTACCACATGAAGGTGGGTAGGGGTGATTGGGAGGGGGAGGGGGTGGTGAGGGGGGGGGGCTGAGAGGTGGCATATATACACCACACGGCTTACTGCCCTGACGCAGCATCCCAAATGTTTGTTGTTGTTTTGTGTGTGTGTGTGTGTGTGTGTGTGTGTGTGTGTGTGTGTGTGTTTGGGGGAGGTGGATGGATGGATGGTTTATTCATTAAGGCCATAGCCCCATATGAAGGGGTGTGTAACGAAAAGATGTGTCGTTCTCCACATTTTGTTTGGTTGTCAAACAACGTTCTCTTCTTCTTGTCGCCAACTTTTGTCGAGCAGACAAACTGTTTTTGCGCCATTTCATCAGTTGAAACTAAATAACCGGACCGGAAGATGCCTGGGAGGAAATAGATGCCGACGCCCACTTGACCCTACTACAATGTCAAGGTCGGAAAGTTGTGAATACTGACTTCGACTTGAGGCATGTTCATATAGGTTACACACTCCGAGTTCTGATTATCTTGCATATTTTCCCGAGGGTCGATTATCAGGTATTACCGAGCCTTTGCAGGCCCTTCAATCAGGAGTGGGCTTATGATATGCTGGGTGATCTTAGAATAACCCTTTTTAGCGGATGAGCGTATGATACGAAGAGCGGGGCACGAGGTGAGTGTCTGCAGAAAAAATGTAATAACTCCTAAAATACTAATTATCCTGCAACCATATTACAGTTGTCAAAACCCGAAATGTAGCGCTACTTATTCACGTTGCTCTTTTTACAAAAAAATGCGAAAAATCAAGCTATCATAAGCGCACAGGGGGTATTTCATAAGAGCACCCGACCACAAATCAGCGACCTGCCTTGTGTTTTGGATAGTTATTCAATAGATACGCATTTTTTTGTAAAAAGAGCAACGTGAATAAGTAGCGCTACATTTCGGGTTTTGACAACTGTAATATGGTTGCAGGATAATTAGTATTTTAGGAGTTATTACATTTTTTCTGCAGACACTCACCTCGTGCCCCGCTCTTCGTATCATCCGCTCATCCGCTAAAAAGGGTTATTCTAAGATCACCCAGCATATCATAAGCCCACTCCTGATTGAAGGGCCTGCTTTGGCGAGGTAATACATGAAAATCGACCCGAGGGAAAATATGCAAGATATTCAGGACGAGGTGTGTAAGCTATTTATCCCATTACTCCGACGTTTTCATTAAAAACACTTACTTTTTCCACTAAAACCTGCCCGTGCCTGTTTTCAGCTTGCCAAAAGCCTCCGCAGTCGAAATTCATGTCAATGAATTCATGCGCAAAGCTAGTTCCCATTTGTCAGCATAATGGACGGCGTCATTCGACTTGTATGTGGACATTCAGTCATTCATATTGCTTATAAAAAGGTCTGCTGTCTGCTTTTACATTTTGAAAGTCATTTTAAAATATCCCTGTGTATATTATTTGACATCGGCTTTCGTTATACTCAATTCGGCATACCGGGTTTATATTTTTACCAGAATTGCGCACGATAATGGCAGCGCAACAAATTCAGTTCGGGCCGTGCTGGTTTGATCGTTGACCCAAGTTAGTTCGCATGCAGTGTTACTGTTTGTCAGTCGTGGATAGAAATGTTGTCTGTCATCGCGCTGTTCTGTTTCGGTTTTCACACGTGGATCACTTACATATTCAGTCGTCGGGTTTAGGTGAGCCAAAGCTTCAATACTTCGCCTGTTGTAGACGTTAAGCAATAAAGCTTGGAAGTTGTATGTCGGCACTGAGGGTCGGTCGCGGTACATCGCTTTCTACTTTGTCCCGGTCTTGAGTTTGAACACCTAAGGTTGGCTACATCTAACATTAACACCTCACATCCTCTTCTCTTCCTCATATATCTTAACTGTATCTCCAACTTCTCTTCGTCTTCTTCTTTCATTTTGATGCCACTCCCTCATTTGTCGCTGAACTCCGCAGTTTACTCGACTCGGATTTACACAAGCCCGTCCAGCAGACGACAGTTCGAACAGTCTTGAACAGCACGGTTGCAAGCAGATTCAGCTATCAATCGAAGCAATACTTTTAAAGCCAAAGCAAATAACCAAATGAGAAAACCTAACGTTTGATTTGACTTCATGGTGACTCTTCTGATAATCTTTTGGGCGTTGGAATGCCGGATCTCAACGGGTTCCCAGCTACGACAACTTTTCGAGAGTTATGCACCGCAGGCATGCCTTCGACAATCGATGTCAGTTTCAGATTGAGTTTTCAAACTACCAGGTGACTGGGTTGTGTTTTGATTGCTCTCTCTCTCTCTCTCTCTCTCTCTCTCTCTCTCTCTCTCTCTCTCTCTCTCTCTCTCTCTCTCTCTCTCTCTCTCTCTCTCTCTCTCTCTCTCTCTGATAAGAAATGCAACTTCAGTGAAAATGTTTAAGAGACAGTCACGTTCACACATCATTCGTGAATGAAATGTCTTGTTCGATTGTTATTTTGTTAAAGATTTTGTTGAACATGCCTTTGACCATGCAGTCGCTTCAGCCAACGAAATATCTCGACTCCGCTCTTTAAATCCATGCAGAATGTGCGTATCGTATGAAGTATTCTTTATTTTCTCAATATTGACACATGTAGGCCTGTACCTATACGTGATATTGACTTTGACACCATAAAATATTTCAGTCGTATGTTGAAAAAAGTAGTCCATCTGTAAACTCTGAATATGCAGATGACCTCTATAAATTATTCAATTGTACTCTGAAATCAAAGACAATGACCAATGACAGTTGAGATCGAAACTCGGTTGTGATGGATAATTCATATGGTTGCGATGGATAGGCCTAATTCAGAATAATCACCTCCTCAGCTAACAGAGACAAAGAGGCAGGTCATGGGATAATTCCCAATATTGCATGGCAAAAAAGCATATTTGTGCCCAAACTGTGGCTACGGATGGGGATACAATCAAGTTCAATAACATAAACATGTCCGACAGCGATTGACCCCGAAACCCGACTTCGCTAATATTTTTCTAATATTGTGTCTGTAATAATATCAGAATGTTGTGATGGGCGGGGATATAGCTCAGTTGGTAGCGCGCTGGATTTGTGTTCAGTTGGCCGCTGTCAGCGTGAGTTCGATCCCAGGTTCGGCGGAAATTTATTTCACAGAGTCAACTTTGTGTGCAGACTCTCTTCGGTGTCCGAACCTCCCCCCGTGTACACTACATTGGGTGTGCACGTTAAAGATCCCACGATTGACAAAAGGGTCTTTCCTGGCAAAATTGCTTAGGCACAGTTAATAATTGTCTACCTATACCCGTGTGACTTGGAATAATAGGCCGTGAAAGGTAAATATGCGCCGAAATGGCTGCAATCTACTGGCCGTATAAAATTTCATCTCACACGGCATCACTGCAGAGCGCCTAGAACTGTACCCACGGAATATGCGCGATATAAGACTCATTGAATGTTGAATGAATGAAAACAAGTGTGACAAAAATGAGAGAAGTCAATCGGACAGACTTACTGTTACACAATGTTAAACATGATGACGTGCCAATATTGCAATAAACGAGAGAAGTCAATCGGACAGACTTACTGTTACACAATGTTAAACATGATGACGCGCCAAGATTGCAATAAACGAGAGAAGTCAATCGGACAGACTTACTGTTACACAATGTTAAACATGATGGCGTGCCAAGATTGCAATAAACGAGAGAAGTCAATCGGACAGACTTACTGTTACACAATGTTAAACATGATGGCGTGCCAAGATTGCAATAAACGAGAGAAGTCAATCGGACAGACTTACTGTTACACAATGTTAAACATGATGACGTGCCAAGATTGCAATAAACGAGAGAAGTCAATCGGACAGACTTACTGTTACAGAATGTTAAACATGATGACATGCCAAGATTGCAATAAACGAGGTTTGGAGAGTTGAATAGGGTTTCTGCACGATCAGTTACAACCACAGGACCCATGTTGGAGTGGTATCAATCCCTGGTTCACATGTGTTGTAATGATATGTTTCTATTCGAATTATTGTAACGTGCCTTTCCCATTTGGTGTGAAATAGCGTAATAACGTGATGTTTTCATAGGCTGAAATTAGATCCATTTTTCAATTCGCATGAACACATTTCCTGGAGAATCCGTTTGATTTTCACCCAAAAAATGACTCAATGCCGAGCAGAGTTTCCACAATCACATAATTATCAAGTAATGGAAACATTGACCGTGACATTACATTTTTCTGCACAGATCTGCAAAACGTTAATATTACCCCCATGATGAAAAATGGGTTCAGAAGAGGTATCGGTGATCGCACTCTGAAAATTATGCATGTTTAGGGATATGTAAGCACTATTTTAAAGTATTTACCATCCACCATATCCAAAAATAGATACAATTGTACTTTTAGAAAGTTTAAAATGAGAATATTCTAATGAAATCATTCGCATTAGGACGTAACAGTATATTTTCGGAATCAAAATTTGACGAAAAATACGATGCAATCAATTGTGAACCTGTTCGCGAAGATTTTGATTTTAATTGCAACTTTAATTAGCAAATTCATTTATTAATTTTCAAGCCCCCGAGCTGAAATGCATTACCAAAATACGGCCTTTGTTGAAGATTACTTGACCAAAATTTCAACAAAATTGGTTTGAAAATGAGAGCGTGACAGTGCCGCCTTAAATGTCCCCCCAAAGCCGGATATGCCGTCATCAAAGATATTTGTGGGGATATTATACCCAGGAACTCTCATTTAAAGTTTCATGAAAATCGGTCCAGCACTTTACTCTAAATCGCTCTACACACACACACACACACACACACACACACACACACACACACACACACACACACACACACACACACACACACACACACACACACACACACACACACACACACACAGAGGTGGCTATAAGGGTACCTTGGCATTTGTGTGCAGAATTTGTGTGTAAAAGTCGCACACAACTACCTAAGGTCGGACCCAAACTTCTACAAAGTCACACACAAACACCAACAGTTAGTACATTGGGCAAGAGTTCACACACAAATGCCAACGGTTCACACCCAAACTACTAACAATTATACAATGGCAGGTAACTCGTGTTTTCTTACTGTCAGCAGCAAGACATACTATATCATGAGTTATCTCTCTTGGAAATTATAATGAATTTATTCATGTACACTGCTTAGTCCATAATGACCGTTTTCAAACTGCCACAACTTTTTATATTTTTCATCGGAACAAGATTGTTCTTATATCAAATTATTCTTAAGAGTATGTAGATTACATATATGCAATTCAAATACAATAATTACAATATTTAAAGAGAATCATACTTAAAAGGGACTGAAAATTAGTTCAGTATTTTGGGCAGCCCTCTCAACAAAGGCAAACTCGCAACATTGGAGTGCACCAGACCCAACCTAGTTAACATTAATTTTTTGAGAATATTTTTGAGGGGGGAGCAGACTGGAGAACCCGGAGTAAAGCCCCGAAATGTGGCCTGAGTCAAAACAGAAGTTGTGTTATTATCTCTCTTTCTTTCCTTTAGTGGGGACAAGAAGCGAAGTCTGTTAGCGCATTGCGCTGGTTCGAATCCCGGATTCGGGAGGCAATATTGGTTGCTCCATAACTGAAAACTGTTTCCCTGGTGTCAATAAATTGTGACCAGCCGCCCCAAATACGCTCAGATTCGAGTGGGCGCTCCAAATTGTTCATTTCCCTCTCTGTATCTCTCTCCATCTCTTTGTGTATCTGTTTAAATGAAAATGAAATTTGGCTATTTATACCGCGCTTTATCTTATCATACCAAAGCAATTACCTCAAAGCGCCATGGTCTACAACCAAATACTTAATTTGATATAAGAACAATATTGTTCCTATGCAAAATAAAGAAGTTGTGGCAGTTTAAATACGGTCATAATGGACTAAGCAGTGTACGCCGACCTCCGTGGCGCAGTGGTAGCGCGTTGGACTCGTTTTCATACGGTTGCGGGTTCGAATCCTGGTCGCCGCAAATTAATTTGGCCACGTGCTCTGCCATCTTATTCTTACATTGTTTGTAAGTATGGTGGTTATTTGAGAGCTTAGAGTTAGAAAAAGTCCCCTTATATCCTATAATTAGGGCTGGAGACTATAAACCCCATTAATCAATCAATCAAACAGAGTACTTTAATTCATTATAATTTCCAAGAGAGATAACTCATGATATAGTATGTCTTACCTGCCCTTGTATACTTGTTAGTAGTTTGGGTGCGACCTGATAGGTATTTGTGTGTGAACTCTTGCCCAGTGTCCTAACTATTGGTGTTTGTGTGTGACTTTGTAGTAGTTTGGGTCCGACCTTAGGTAGTTGTCTCCTAACTATTGGTGTTTGTGTGTGACTTTGTAGTAGTTTGGGTCCGACCTTAGGTAGTTGTGTGGGATTTTTACACATTCTATATTTATTACTCATTAGGTCACGATCAGGTAACTAACATTCGTGTGATTTTGGTCATGATGTGACCCAAAGTGGTTGGCGGGACCAAAAAAACAATACATTTGATTTGACTAACATTCGCAGCTTTGGTCAGGTTTAAAAAGAGACCTGCCTGCGCCTGTAAGGCTGTGTGTTGCATAACCCACTGTGGACCGAAGAGGTCATGTGACCGACACCCGGCGCCGGCAGCGTAGGTCACGATCAGGTCACTAACATTCGTAACCTTGGTTAGGTGAAAAAGAGACCTGTCTGCACCTTTGTGTTGCATAACCCGCCGTGGACCGAAGAGGTCATGTGACCGACCACCAGCGCCAGCAGTATAGGTCACGATCAGGTCAGGTGGACTGCATCACTGGATGTAATTTATAACTGCTTCTGAAATATGCTCCCAGAAAATAAGGATCAGTACAAACTCATTTGAGGAAGTTTTACAGTGAATGGACACATACTGTTTCCGTTTTGAAAGATACGATTCAAAAAAGGCACAGGCGGAGTCGTCTTTTAAATAGCATTTTAATTTCTTCAGTAGAAGTGAGTGATCTACTAGGTCAAAGGATTTCAAGTCCAAAAACAACGCTCCCGTTATTTCTGCTTTGTTTATTGCTGACAGCCAAGTCTCGCATAAAGAGCTTAAGGCGGTGTGGCAGGAATGCTTCGAGCGGAATCCAGACTGAAACGAATGAAACAGATTCATTTGTTCCATATATGCCAGTAAGTGTTTTTGTATGTGTTTTTCTAAGGGTTTAGACAGAACAGGTAAGAGGGAAATAGGTCTAAAGTTGTTTGGGTCTGTAAGATCCTTATTTTTTGGAAGTGGTAATACCTTTGCACACTTTAAAATAGAAGGGAACACGTTTTGTTGTATGCTTAGGTTATAAACATAAGTTAGGGAATCGACAATGTAAGGTAAAGCAAGTTTTAGCAACTTGACTGGAATCTTGTCTGGACCCATTGACTTCTTATTCGCCATTTGTTCTACCAGTTTTCCTACCTCGTGCACTGAGATTGGAGGAATAGAAAATGTGTCAGTTTGAGTCAACTTTTGTCCACAGAATGTTTTTAATTTTTCAAAACAATCATCCGTATCAAGGGAATTATTTTGCTTGAGACAAGATTTTAGGTTGTCTGCTAGCGAAATGAAGTGTTTGTTAAAATCATTTGGAGATATTTGTGAATGAGAATTGGTTGATCCCTTCCTAGATTTATCAAGAATTTCATTCACTGCTCGCCAGATTGTAGCTGTATCCTTTTTTTTCAGAAATCAGTTTATTAAAATAGTCTGCCTTTGCTTGTCTCACTGTGTCCAAAACTTTATTTTTTTGTAGTTTATACTCTGTTTTCATGTTGCGCTCTTTAAAATAATCACGCATCGCCATAGCCTCGATAATGTCTGTTGGGGATGTTTCACTCTATGCTGACGTAGTGGTGCGTGTTTATCAATTATAGAGCACAAAATATCGTGAAAAATATTGCAGGCGCTCTCTGCGTCACCGCAATTGAATACGCTATAAAAAGAAAAAGGCAGATTCATCAAAATACTTGAAACTTCTGTATTCGATTGTTGTGTGGCCTTTATGACGTGATTTTGGCAATCTAAGAGAAATCGAGCAAAAAACAGAATGATGGTCACTAAAACTGGAATGCACTACTTGTGCATTTGCAACGATATTCTTACTATCAGTGTAAATATGATCAATCAGGGTTGATGAAGTATTTGTTTCTCAGAGAGAGGGAGAGAGAGAGAAAGAGAGAGAGAGAGAGAGAGAGAGAGAGAGAGAGAGAGAGAGAGAGAGAGAGAGAGAGAGAGAGAGAGAGAGAGAGACGAAAAGATGAGCAATGAGAGAGCGAGACGGAACGAAAAACAAGTCGCGTAAGGCGAAAATACAACATTTAGCAGGGGCGGACAAGGGGGGGGGGGGGGGCACGTGCCCCCCCCCCCCGAAAAAAAAAGAAAAAAAAAGAAGAAAAAAAAAAGATTTTTCTATGCTGATTTTATGACCATTTCTAAGTTCAAATGGCACCAGATGGCACCATTTTGCTTTTTTGGGCACATTTTTTTCCAGGGGGGCATGCCCCCGGACCCCCCTAGCAAATTCGGGCGCTTCGGGCCCATCACATTCACTTTCGATTCAAAGTGCCCCCCCCCTTACAAAGCAACTGATCCGCCCCTGTTTAGTCAAGTAGCTGTCGAACTCACAGAATGAAACTGAACGCAATGCCATTTTTCAGCAAGACCGTATACTCGTAGCATCGTCAGTCCACCGCTCATGGCAAAGGCAGTGAAATTGACAAGAAGAGCGGGGTAGTAGTTGCGCTAAGAAGGATAGCACGCTTTTCTGTACCTCTCTTTGTTTTAACTTTCTGAGCGTGTTTTTAATCCAAACATATCATATCTATATGTTTTTGGAATCAGGAACGGACAAGAAATAAGATGAAAGTGTTTTTAAATTGATTTGGACAATTTAATTTTTATAATAATGTTTATATATTTAATTTCCAGAGCTTGTTTTTAATCCAAATATAACATATTTATATGTTTTTGGAATCAGAAAATGATGGAGAATAAGATGAACGTAAATTTGGATCGTTTTATAAATTTTTATTTTTTTTTACAATTTTCAGATTTTTAATGACCAAAGTCATTAATTAATTTTTAAGCCACCAAGCTGAAATGCAATACCGAAGTCCGGGCTTCGTCGAAGATTACTTGACCAAAATTTCAACCAATTTGGTTGAAAAATGAGGGCGTGACAGTGCCGCCTCAACTTTCACGAAAAGCCGGATATGACGTCATCAAAGACATTTATCAAAAAAATGAAGAAAACGTATGGGGATTTCATACCCAGGAACTCTCATGTCAAATTTCATAAAGATCGGTCCAGTAGTTTAGTCTGAATCGCTCTACACACACACACACAGACACACACACAGACACACACACACACACACACACACACGCACGCACGCACGCACGCACATACACCACGACCCTCGTCTCGATTCCCCCCTCTACGTTAAAACATTTAGTCAAAACTTGACTAAATGTAAAAAGAGAGAGACAGAGAGCAATAGAGAAAGATAGAGAGAGAGAGAGAGAGAGCGAGAGAGAAAGAGAGAGAGAGAGAGAGAGAGAGAGAGAGAGAGAGAGAGAGAGAGAGAGAGAGAGAGAGAGAGAGAGAGAGAGAGAGAGAGAGATGTTGAAAGTGTTATCACTTGACGACGGTAGCATCAGAGCCCTATGTTCCTGTGGCGTGTCTGACTCCGGAAGTGCGACGGAAAGAATGGAGACATCTAGACTGAGGGTGTGGTAGTTGGGGACGCTCACTGGCAAAATTAACTGTTGCCTAGACTCTCTATGGTGTGTACCAATTATATAATTGTGGGGCATTGAATCAGAAAACGTGATTCCATCCACTCTCAATACGGAGATTTAAGAAACGAAACGTTGGGACGTTTCGTTTTGAAGTTGTGGTAAACGTCATTATTTCGGGGGTCTCTCGCTGGAAAGGTGAAGGTCAACTGAAACGGAACGTGGAACGTCAAAACGCAGTCACGTTTTCCACCCCCAAAAAACGAACAATATTTCGTCAACTTTTGTGAGTATTTTTGCACACTAACAGTTTTATTTGTTGGCCATTTTATGCATTGCTAGATTCATCAACCCTTTCACAGTCTTTCAGCGCTGAGAATGTGTTCATTGGAGGTAGACAACTGTTGTGAACTGAAATATTTTGAAGGGTGCTGATCCTGGTACATTTATCCAACTTCATGGTGAGAAAGCAAATGGCGAAGCAGAAGTAGGTCATCGCATCGAATTTTTATTCTGGCTTCGTATGTGATCAGGTGCATGAATTGAAAAATGTGAAGCTCTTGTGCGTGCAATGCGAGTATGTCAATCCTTTATTGACTCGTGGAGTTGAAATTATGCCATGCCCAGTCAGCGGATCATATCCTGCCATGCCCGGCCTTTCATTCCGAAACGAAACGTGAATACATCTAAATCTTGTCTGCGGCCTATGCCGTCTCGTTACACGTTCCGTTTCGCGGGGTGACTCATTCACCAAACGAAACGAGCTGCAAAACGAAACGTGCTGTTTCTTAAATCTCGCTAATCATCCTGGTCGCTTTCCACATTGATTGATTTTTCAGGCTAATATCAACCCAAGTCCAATTAGTCTTTGTTATGTCATAATAATTATAGTCAACACCAACACATTTATTTCCAATTTATACAACCAAGCTAAAACAACAACAACAACAACAACAACAACAACAACAACAACAACAATAACAACAACAAACAAACAAAATAAAACATATTATAAACAATGAGACTTGCAAACAAGAACTACACCTTGCTTCACAACTCTTTAAAATACAACACTTGTAAAGAAAACATCACATCTCGACATAGTCTAATCCTTCACAGGGGAGGGAGAGAAATCGGAGGTCACATGACCTTATTGTTATGGAAGTTTATTATCATTGTAACAGACAATACACAGCAGGAAAAAGAATCTCTAAGTTTAAAGATTACAGGATGCACTTCACAAACAGTTTGACATAACCATGAACATGGACAGTATTTGAGGTCAAACATCACTGAATTTAACCAGACTGTTCAGATGGGAATCTTTCATAAACTTGGATAAATTATCATTTATACTGACCTGTCTTCAATAAAATACATCCGTTTTGTACTTTTCTTGAAAGCTAGAAGGTTAAGGAGTGTCTTGTTTATTTGTTGATGTAAAAAGGTATTGCTTTGCAAGAAGAACGAGCAAATCCCAAGTGTTGTCAGTGTATGTTATATTTTGTACCTACGCGAAAGGGATGAATTGTTTTAAGGATTTACGATTGTTGCAGTGTACACAATGTGAATGCATCCTCTCTTTGAAATTAGACTTACAGGTCTTGATACTTTAAACTTCCTTGTTCGTGTTCATGTACACGCAACTAGCAATGAGCAAACACACCAGTTCTACTCACCAGCAATCGACAGTTTCCGGAAATAACGGATACACGCGAAAGCCGGGGTTGCGCCCCGCGAATAACAGGAAACAAATGGTCGACCACTTAAAACCACGATTGCAGTGAATAACTGATTCTGATGTGTATGTAAATGCACCGCTTAGCTATATGTCAGACGTCATCATGAGTTTGTGTAAAACAAAATGGAGGCCGGAATCACTCAGTTGAATCGAACTCCGACCAAACACCACGTAATAACTAGGTTAATTTATGCACTCGCGTGAACTAAGGGACTGGATGACCGAGTGGTAACGCACTTGCGCTCGGAATCGAGAGGTTGCGTGTTCGACCCTGGGTCAGGCCGCTATTTTCTCCCCCCTTTCCTAACCTAGATGGTGGGTTCAAGTGCTAGTCTTTCTTTCGGATGAGGCGAAAAACCGAGATCCCTTCGTGTACACTATATTGGGGTGTGCACGTTAAAGATCCCACGATTGACAAAAGGGTCTTTCCTGGCAAAATTGTATAGGCATAGATAAAAATGTCCATCAAATACCCGTGTGACTTGGAATAAAGGCCGCGAAAGGTGAACATTCGCCTGACAGGCTTGAGGTTTGCTGGTCGATGTGAATGCCTTATATATTGTGTGTAAAAAATGTCTGTCTGTCTGTCTGTAAAAAATTCCATTTCACACGGCAGAAATTAATATGTAAAGCGCGGAGAGCACTTGTGGCTCACCATAATAATAATAATAACAAGAAACTGTCGAGCTTCACAGATGTCGTCGTTGGGTAGTTTTGGGTTTGTTTTACTGCCATAGGAGGATTTTTAAACTGTAAATGCACTCAGCTGCAACAAAAACGAAAAACGAAGGCTGTGAGCTGCACTGTGCCTTTAAGCACCGATGCATTGCGGTCAAATACGAGCTTCTGCTCGCGAAAGATTTCAACCGATGCTCGATCATAACGGCGTGTTGCGAAAGCGTGCTTGCGTCTTGTTTAATACATTACAGTGGCGAGAATTTGGTCACGGTCTGATTCCGTAGCCGAACGGTTATCGAATTCGCCTGATGCGCGATTGAGTCGAGTTCAAATCGCCATGAGGCCTTACTTTTTTTTATTTTTTTTTACTCTTTGTCAATAATTTTGTTTGTTTGTGTTTATTTTCTTCGTGTGCAAAAGAGTACGTTGTAATATCAAAATTGATTTAAAAAATTAATTTTAGGCGAGAATGATTTTTTTTAAATTGATGGTTAACATGATATTACCGTTAACTATCTTATATACGCCCACCAACCCTATGTACCAGTTTTGCCCAAAAGTAGGGGGTGGGCGTTTACTAGGTACTATACCCTTGGCAGGAGCGGGTCCTTAGCTAGAAAAACGATATTCTGGTCATTTGTCATAGAAGTGTCCAAAGGATGCGTTATTGCACAAAACTCCCCCCTCTCTCTCTCTCTCACACACACAAACACACACACACACACACACACACACACACACACACACACACACACACACACACACACTAACACTAACACACAAAATCAACCTCTTCAGACATCACTTCCCGCCAAAGATGAAGCTTTGAAGATGCAGACCATTGTTGGAGCAGTCCGTGGTACAAGCCATCAACAACTGTACGACGAGTCAGGCTTTATTTCACTTTAAGAGAGGCGTAAACGTCAAAAATTGATATTATTTCACAAGATTGTACACCGTAAGGTGCCAAACTACTTACTTGCGATATTGCCACCATTAATATCAACTAATAATCCATATCGCCAGCGCAGACCTTTAGATAGGAAAGTTCCACCGTTTAACACTGAATTATACAAACACTCATTTCTCCCATCTACAACACAATTCTGGAATTCTTTACCAGACTACATAAAACTTAGTAAGTCCCTCAAGCGCTTTTTGTCAAAAACGATTTAAGTCCGCCGTGTTATTGGTATTCTGGAGATCGCATATCACAAACAATTTACTGTGAGCTCAGGCTATATATAAGTGATCTTAATGTGAAAGGAGCGGTAGCCAGTGCTATCCTCTCCCAAGTCCAAGATGGGAAGCAGCGCGTCATTGCCTACGCCAATACAATACAATACAATACAATAACTTTATTAATCTCTAAAAGAGAAATTGCAATGCTGAGCTTTTGTGTCCGTAATAAAACATACATAAAACATTCAAAAATAAACATTTGTTCAGCAGGAGAATCAAGCCCACCGAGAAGAACTGTGCTAACTACAGCAGCTTCAAGCTGGAGCTGCTTGCTCTTAAGTGGGCCGCATGCGACAAGTTCCGCCCCTACCTTCTCGGCTCTGAGTTTGAGGTGATAACGGATAACAACCCCCTCACCTATCTGAAGACGGCAAAACTTGGGGCGCTGGAGCAACGCTGGGCCTCTCAACTGGCCCAATTCAACTTCACTTTGCGCTGCCGTCCCGAGAAGATCAACCCTGCTGATGCCCTGTCCCGCCTACCCCCTGATTCCCTCCCTGACCAGTCCTCTACCCCTGTCCCCCCAGAGTTGGCCACAGAGCAAGAGATGTGGTGCGAGAGGGCTGCTCTCGATCCAGTGCCAGAGGTGCATGGACAGCCACCACTGCCCCTTGATGTCAGCTTCAAGGCAGCAGAGCCAACCACGGACACCCTTCCCCATCACTCCCTCGAGGACCTCAGGCGATTGCAGGAAGAGGACGCCACCATCGGCCCAGTTCTCAGGTCTTGGCCTGAGAGACCCCATGATGTCAGAGACCCCCCGCTGCGGACGCTCCTACAGCAACATAACAAGCTGTTTATGGAGAAAGGGGTCCTCTACCATCGAGTGGCAGACTCCAAAGGCGGCCACTTCGAGCAGCTGGTGCTGCCTAGCTCCCTGCGACCAGATGTCATGGTCGCCTTGCACGACAACATGGGCCACCAAGGCTACGAACGGACCATGGAACTCCTCAGACAGCGCGTCTACTGACCTGGGATGTTCAGCGACGTCAAGGGCTACGTCACAAACTGCCAACGCTGCGTCCTAGGCCGGAAGCCCCTTCTGGCCACCTCCTCGCTAGTCGCCCCCTTGAAGTGGTGGCGATGGACTTCACCAAGCTGGAGACTGCCACAGACGGCAGGGAGAACGTCCTAGTGATCACGGACGTGTTCACCAAATTCTCCCTCGCGGTTCCAACACGCAACCAAGAGGCAGGAACCGTTGCTAAGGTGCTGGTCCAGGAGTGGTTTCAGCGATATGGTGTTCCGGAGAGGCTCCACAGCGACCAAGGCAGAGACTTTGAGGGCAAGGTAGTCCAGGCCCTCTGTGAGCTGTATGGCATCGAGAAGTCCAGGACAACACCATACCACCCGCGAGGAAACGGACAGTGTGAGCGCTTCAACAGAACTCTTCACGACCTTCTGCGCACACTGTCTGTTGAAAAGAAGGGACGATGGCCAATACACCTGCCTGAACTGCTCCAGGCCTACAACTCGACGCCGCACGCCTCCACTGGCTTCTCCCCCCACTTCCTCCTCTTTGGACAGGAGCCCCGTCTGCCCATCGACCATCTCCTTGGCCGTGCTGGAGAAGCAACTGCTGGAGCAACTGACTGAGTTCGGCAGCACCGCTTGCGACTCCAGGAAGCCCATGCACGCGCAAAGCAGCACTTGCAAAAGTCAGCTGAAGAGAGGCGCCAGCAGACAGACAAGAAAGCAGCAGATCACCCCCTCCATGTAGGTGACTACACCTACATCAAGAACCGGACCCTGGGCAGGAGCAAGATCCAGGACCAGTGGCGGTCTGAGCTGTATGTGGTAACAGCTCGACCCTACCCAGGCTCCCAGGGGTATGTCGTTCGTCCTGTTGCGGGGGGTGGGGAGAAGACCCTCAGCCGAGACGACATCATGCCTGCTGCTGTCCCCATCGCACCCCCTGCGACACCACTTTCCCCACCTGCTCCTGTCCCAACTACCCCAACATTCCCTGACCGAGGCACTGTCTGCCTGGCACGCCCGGTCCTTCCCCCACCCCTCCAGCCTCCTCCGGTGCAGCTAGCAGCCCCTGCACCAGTTCCTCAGCCCCAGGCACCTCCAGTTCCAGCCCCAGTGCTGAATGTTCCGGAGGTAGCATGCGTTCAAGACCCGGAACCTCTGGTCCCGCCTCCAGCTGCTGTGCTTGCACCTCGCCGCTCACAGCGTATACAGCAGAGATTGTCCTCATTCTAGGCAATCATGGGATTCACTTGATTTATTTTGAACAGTCGGACTTGTGTAAATAATAAGTGTGCCGCTGTCATAACCCCGCCATGAGCCTATTGTGAACAGTCAGGAAAACAATGTGCTGCTGTCATGTGGGCCATGTGCCATTCGTGAGACAGAGACTCGCCATATTAATTTGAACAGTCGGACTTGTGTAGATATTAAGTGTGCCGCTGTCATAACCCCGCCATGCGTCTATTGTGAACAGTCAGGAAAACAATGTGCTGCTGTCATGTGGGCCATGTGCCATTCGTGAGACAGAGACTCGCCATATTAATTTGAACAGTCGGACTTGTGTAGATATTAAGTGTGCCGCTGTCATAACCCCGCCATGAGCCTATTGTGAACAGTCAGGAAAACAATGTGCTGCTGTCATGTGGGCCATGTGCCATTCGTGAGACAGAGACTCACCATATTAACTCGAATAACAACTGCATTCCTGGATCATCTGTGAGACAGACTCACAACAACATTTTCTCAGTTACTGTGAGATAAGGACTCGCCATTCGTGGATCATCAGTGAGATTAAGGACTCACATACATTGATATTCACCTCAACTTATTTCTCTATCACTTTGTTTAGTTTGTGAAATTCATTGATTTTGCATTTTCTTAAAATGTTTTATGGTTTTGCATTTTACTTTTGCTTCGGTTCCCTCTTTGAGCACTTAGTATTAACATCTGTGTTTGTTTGTATGTATCAGGTTGTTGTTGTCACCCCAGGGTGCTGGTGGTTTCAGGCCGTTATGTTCTCCGGCGTTGTTAAGGATATTTCAGGATTAGCAGTGGTCAGCGGCATCCATGATCCTGACGACAAGCTTTATGGTGTTTCAGGTTCTCTTGGCTTAATAGCGGGTTCCTGACTGCCTTTTCTGCAATGCATCTTGTTGTCTTGTGTCATATCCCTGAGTTGGGCGTGCCTTCACTAATATGTTGGCAAGGGAGGTTGTGTTTCCTGTATTAATGTTGTTTGAGTTGTTAGATGTCACCTTGGATGATCTGTTTAAGTCAGCTCCAGGTTGTATCTTAGGCTCCTGTTGTACTTGTTCCCTGCGTGGGCGCAGGTTGGTATAGAGCTGGGGGGGGGGGGGTGTAGCCAAGTGGCGTACCCCGTCTCTTTGTGTGTGGTTATCTCCTGCCCGACCCAGTTGCCTCCACTGTCTATATTCCCTCTGTGTGTGTGTGTGCTAGTAACATTGGGTTCACTTTTAAATACTGCCCTTTGTGCTAGGAAATCCCAAACTTAAAATGGTGAGAAGCAGCAGAGTAACCTCTAACCATCAGTACCTAATGAGTGACTAAAATACCTGGTTGTCTTTGTGCACTGTACTCTATTGTTGTAAACCGGTCGAAGAAGTGTGTTTACTATCGTAGGGTAGACTCTTGACCGGATTCATTTCTAATCTAGGTGGTAAGATCCCATAACTTTCCCGGCCCCGTTTAGCTAGTATTATGTATCAGCTTTGACACTGCTTGTAATCTAATGAGGCATATCCGGTGTGTAATGCAGACAGGGCCCTCTTCCCCCTTTAGCTAGTGTAACTGCTCGTAATATTTCCGGTGTGTAACACAGACAGGCCTCTCTGCATCTTTAACGATCCCTTTCATTGGGCAGGCATTTTAAGTAGGACACCCCCCGTTGGCTTACACAGGGTAGCCTTCCTATTGGCTTATCGCCACAGGGAATCGGAAGTGACCACTGTCTTTAAAAGAGCGAGCATTACAGTAAGCCGTCGAATGCGATTTGTGATAGTGAGCTGTGTGCTGCTCTATTTGGTTGTCGCGAACCGGTCTAGCGTGTAGTTTGGCACGACGTTTGTAATCGGTCGACTTGTGGTTTTGAATTCGTGCTCTTGTGTTTCGCGACTAGCGTCAGCAGCACATTTTGTGTTTCTTTTACGTGTGCTCACTGAGGAGAATCTGTAAGTAACTAAATGCTTTATTCATTCCTTATGCTTTATTCTTATGTTTCATTTGATGCTATGATGTTTGCATATGTACATTTTGCCGCTGATTTGGTCCCGGGCGATGTCCGACCGGTCACGCGTCAGAGTTGATGACGCCATTTTGATCTATCGGAGAGATGTGTTTTCTAGATCAGTTTCTAAGTACTTTCATGATTTGGCGCTGAAATTGAGCGTTAATAACTTCTAATATTTGATGACCAGTTGTTCTAAAGTTGTTTTAGAGTCTTGTAAATTAAAGACTCGTAAGATTGGCAAGTAAGGCAGACTCGTTCTCATACGCTTCGTTTCGATGAGACTGACTCCCTTTCTCACAATATTTTATGTCGAGTAGACCTATGTTAGATCTCCTTTTTACCAGGACAGTTTTATAACGATGAAGTCCGGTAAAGTAAGTCGAACCTTTCTCAGATTTCGGTTTTCGATGAGAAGGGATTTGAATACTTTGCTGGACGGAATTCCGCTTCGTAGCCAGTTTTGTGGAGGAACAAAGAGGTTCTCAGTTTTCGCTTCGCTGAGGATCGTTCTTTGTTTCCAGCACTGTAACCGTAACTTTGTAAAGGCGAAGTGTACAGCAACATGACATGCTTTATGAAGTTTTGTGATGCATTACTCGGTAGGCTGAATTTGAGTGATTCAGCTAATGAACAATGCTATTGTACTAGCATTCCACTGGGCTAAATAATGTCTAGCACATAAAACTCGCGAGTGTATCGTAACCCATGTGTATCGTTGCCATTTTTCCCCATTTTTATCACATATTATTTCTGGAGATCAGTAAAGTCTGAGTAGTAGTCGGTTAAAAGTCCAAAGTTAAGCCCTCAGTGCCATTGGCCCGTAAAGCTACCTATTTACGATTTAGGCGCAGAAACCCCTACAATTGATGAACGGGAATTATGGTTGACACATATATTTTGGGTAATGAACTCGTATCATGAGTTTGATGAATTCAGGCATGAGAATGATAGAGATCTTCTGAGTTAAGACCTCAGAGAAAAGGAAGATACTGTCTACAGGCGGATGCAAAATTTTGACTGTTAATTCCCATGTTGCACTTTAAAGGCGCTTGCCTGCAGAAGAACTTTGCGACTGATAAAACTGAACATTGTGTGCAGTCGCGCTTGCACTTAAAATGTGTTTGCCTACAGAAGAGCTTAGCGACTGATACAAACCTAACATTTTGTGCAGTCGCATAGATGCAAAACAGACTTTTAATCTAAAGCGATATGATTTAGTCGCGCTTCCCTGTAAAGTAATAGACTGTTGTCTAACGCTTCATTTTGAAGCATGGGAGCGTGCGCTTACCCCATGCCTGAGTTATCTTTCTTATTCTGGGAACATGTCAATACGTCCCAATACCATTACGTCCCAGTACCATTACGTCCCAGTACCATTACGTCCCAGTACCATGGCGTCCCAGTACCATTGCGTCCCAATACCATTGGGTCCCAGTACCATTGCGTCCCAGTACCATTACGTCCCAATACAATTACGTGCCATTGCGTCCCCGTACCATTAGGTCCCAATACTAGTGAATTTAATTTCTGAGATGTTACTGTGGCAGTGTAGCGACACGTTTTGTAATAAAAGTGCGTTTTGTAATAAATTTATTACAAATCGTGTTCGGATTACACAATTTTTATTACAAAACGCGTTCAACACGATTTGTAATAAAAATTGTGTCGGTACATAGCAGTATTTCACAAATAAAAATAAAATAAAAATGTGTACCGGTAAGTCGAGAAGAGGTGAAGTGGAACAAAATAAAAATAAATAAATAAATAAATAACTGTTTGTTCATGGGAGAAAAAAATCCTTCACGATATAATCAGAAACTGTAAAGGATATTGCATGTCAGTTTGTTTGTTTTGAGGCGCTCCTTGCTTTCCTTACAGGTTTTCTGAGGTAACCATGTTCTTTCTTTTAAAATGAACTGAAGCACGCTAAGGCCAAAAAAAAAATAGGTCTGTTTACGGTAACATAGGCCAAAAAAATAGGGTCGGTAGGTCGGGATTTTTTTTTTTTTTTTTTTTTTCCAAAAAACCATATTTTTACGTTATTTTGCCCCAAAAACAAGATTTTTTTTTTCCCCCCCCAAATGCCAAAAAAAAGTCTAGGGTCGCGCGAAAAAACTAGGGTTGGTCGGGTTACCGTAAACAGACCTCTTTTTTTTTGGCCTAACCTAAACCGAAGTGTAAAATTAATATATGCTTTAGCGGTGCTCGACACAAAGAAAAATACCGAAACAGTACAGTACACCGCTTTGTATTCCACTGTATGTAATCGAGCATGACATGACTGTAGGCTCATTAACTGAGTAGACGATGTTTAAACCCGTTTCTGAGAAAAGCTAGACTGACTGTCCAGTCATCGAACCTTCAGCACATAGACACCGAGACACACATATAGCGAAACCCATACACGCACAAATGTAGACACAGACACCTACATACATACGTACATAACACACACACACACACACACACACACACACACACACACACACACACACACAAACACACGCGCGCGCGCGCAAGAATATACATACATGCACAATCAGTGACATAGACTAGTTCTACATGGGAAGATGTTTCAATAACAAATTTGAATTTCATTTTTCTTCCTGTTTAATGACTGAACAAACACAACCGTATCTTTAAAAATCAACAACTGCATATTCTGGTAAAATCCTGGTTCGTATGTACATGTTTAACATTTAACATATTACTCTGCAACCCTCCTGCGATCAAAATTCCTTTTGGATTCATAAATCGAAGACACTTGAATTAAATATTATTGGGCGAGAAACTGTTATGTTACTTTACATAAACAGGTACTGTAAGTAACACACGCCTAAACAAAAAAAGGAACATTATAAAGGCCTTCAACTAGCTGTTCTTCTTTTCTTCTCCACGATCATCATCATTATCATCATCTCCACAATCATCATCATTATCATCATCTCGTCGTCGTCATCATCATCATCATCAACATCAACAACAACAACCAACAACAACAACAACAATAACTTTTTGTTGTTGTTACAAAACATAATGTGTCAAGTAAGTGCATATACATGCAGGCTTCAACATTATTGCTACGTAAATTTATGCAATCTTGAAGTTTGAAATTACTCGGATAATATAATAATAATAATAATAATAATAATAATAATAATAAGAACATTTATATAGCGCTAAATCAAAAACTTTCGTTAAAAAGGCTTGCTCTAAGCGCTTGACATCTAAACTAAAACGTCATTCACACTCTTTACAATGATGTACAAGAACTTCATGTCACACTCTTTCATTCAGTATAGCACCATTCACACAGTTGTTATTCTGTACAAGACAATAAGTTAGTCTAACATTTAGAATGTTCATAAGATGAAAACAAGAGAAAACCAGACTGATTAAAACAACTGCTTAGTGCTAACAAAGCATGAATCTTAATGATAACGTAATACATGTTTAACTGTTAAGACCATAAAAAAACCTATATGCTAAAATAACTTCGAACTTTTAAGAACTTCTTATAAGATACACAGCACATCTAGATAAACACCAGAATGATAAAACAAAAGGCAACTCGTTAAAAAACTATTAAATGCATCAATGTCTAAAACACGAAAGACTCAAATATAAGATACACAATTCTTTAGAATTGTTTATTAAAACTGAAACCGACCTGCTCAAAGTAAACCATACCCACCCCCTCCATACCCACCCCCAACCCTCCTCCTACACTAAATATAAGGTAAGATACTCCGTACTTATAAAATCCACTGTTCATTTTCATCCTTTCGCTGACCTACTCTGTCGTACAATATCCATGCCACACACACACACACACACACACACACACACACACACACACACACACACACACACACACACACACACACACACACACACACACACACACACTGCCCACCGCAGCGTTCAAGCATTGCTCAAGTAACAATTGTGTTGGGACGTAATGGTACGGGGACGTAATGGGATTCCTTTATGGGACGTATCGAGATGCAATTTTCTTGGGACCTATCGACACGCAATTTTGTTGGGACGCAATGGTACGGGGCGCAATGGCACTGGGACCCAATGGTATTGGGACCCAATGGGATTGCTTAATGGGACGCAATGAGACGGCATTTTTTTGGGACGCAATGGTACTGGGACACAATGGTACTGGGACGTATTGGCATGACCCCCTTATTCTTGTCGTTATTATTCAACTCGATGAGGATGTGTCTTCATGGCGATGAACATGCTTAATAATAATACTTATTTTGCAGGTGCGGTTCATGCAGTTGGTTAATTTATGTAAAGCATTTTCCTATGCAAGGCTTAGGCCTAAGGGAAGATGTTGGTTACTTCCCTTGACATTAGCTGTTGTGGAGTTGTTTAACTCACTGTGGATTCTCTTTCAGAGAATGCTGTGTCTGCAGGATTTTGGCTAAATTGTTACTTGTCTATATTTGTCATGATTATTTTGACAAATGATACATTCATTGGTTTATGCTTTGTATTATGTCATGTGTGACTTAGAAGGCATGTTGTTTATAATTGTATTTTCTTTCCTTTTTAGTGCCTTCTTCTTAACACTGCTTTCTGGTTTACACCAGAAATTCTTGTCTTACCTACATATATTGTTTCTGGTTCACACCAGAAATTATAGTTGATACTAGAATTCATAGCTTATATTTCTGGTTTACACCAGAAAATCCTAGTCTTGCATTCATAGTTTTTATTTCTGGATATTGTTTCTGGTTGATTCTGGTACTGGTAGATATCAGAATTCATAATTGGTATTTCTGGTTATATGTAAGCATTGCTATTTCTTGTATTAGAGTTCTGTTCATTGTTTCTAATTTATAACTTATAGCATTGTCTCTGTTTTGGAACATTTCTGATTTAGATAAGCTACCTGAGTGGTTAATTCTTAGTTACATTTTGCTTCAATAAAAGATAAGTTAAGATAAGTTAAAGCAACCTCTGTCTTCGGTGTCTTAATTGTATGCGGCTCTGCCTGTGCTATATATCCTTGTCCTTACACCCGACATTCAAAACATCCATCCTGTTCTATTCTAAGTAGTTGTAAGGTAACTTCATAAGAATAAGAATAATATTAAACATACATACTTGATTTGTTTAAACATAATTCTAGTGTAAAAGTATACTTTATAAGTTGTGGAGGTGACGAGGGTCGTGGTGTATGTGCGTGCGTGTGTGTGTGCGTGTGTGTGTGTGTGTGTCTGTCTGTGTGTGTGTGTAGAGCGATTCAGACTACACTACTGGACCGATCTTCATGGAATGTCACATGAGAGTTCCTGGGTATGATATCCACAGATGTTGTTTTCATTGTTTTGATAAATGTCTTTGATGACGTCATATCCGTCCCGCAGTGGGGCACTGCGGTTATGAAATTAAAGGCCCCTCCTGTTTTTGGAACCGCAGGAGCTTTCTAGTTTGCTGTTAGGTAGATTTTTGGTTCCTCTTTCCTGTCATGCTCTCTTTTTCTTCATGAATTCTTTTCTTTTTTCTGCCTTCTTGCTCATTCACCTGTATTTTTTCCAAAAATCTCTTCTCTTGCCGCTTGTCTCGCGATTCATGTATAGTTTAATCTGTTAGTGTTCTGATGTAAGTCCAGCAGTAGATAGGTTAAGCCTATTTTAACATACTGGAAACTGGTAATCTTCCAGTAGGTATTAATTTAGTTTTACTAAAGCCTGCTGGGACACAAGTAATGGGTTAGTGCATTTGTAAACAGGAATCGCTTGACAAGTGGCCCCCTTCATCCCCCCTTCCTCGTCCTGATATGGCTCTGCGTAGTCGGCTGGACGTTAAGCAACAAATAAACAAACAAACAAACGTCATATCCGGCTTTTCGTGAAAGTTGAGGCGGCACTGTCACGCCCTCATTTTTCAACCAAATTGGTTCAAATTTTGGTCAAGTAATCTTCGACGAAGCCCGGACTTCGGTATTGCATTTCAGCTGGGTGGCTTAAAAATTACTTAATGACTTTGGTCATTAAAAAACTGAAAATTGTAAAAGAAATATGTTTTTTTCAAAACGATCCAAATTTACATTCATCTTATGCTCCATCATTTGCTGATTCCCAAAACATATAAATATGTTATATTTGGATTAAAAACAAGCTCTGAAAATTAAATATATAAAAATTAATATGAAAATTATATTTTCGAAATCAATTTAAAAACACTTTCATCTTATTCCTTGTCGGTTCCTGATTCCAAAAACATATAGATATGATATGTTTAGATTAAAAACACGCTCAGAAAGTTAAAACGAAGAGAGGTACAGAAAAGCGTGCTATCCTTCTCAGCGCAAGTACTACCCCGCTCTTCTGGTCAATTTCACTGCCTTTGCCGTGCGCGGTGGACTGACGATGCTACGAGTATACGGTCTTGCTGCGTTGCATTGCGTTCAGTTTCATTCTGTGAGTTCGACAGCTACTTGACTAAATGTTGTATTTTCGCCTTACGCGACTTGTTACATTTACTATTTAGTCAAGTTTTGACTAAATGTTTTAACATAGAGGGGGAATCGAGACGAGGGTCGTGGTGTATGTGTGTGTGTGTGTGTGTGTGTGTGTGTCTGTCTGTGTGTGTGTAGAGCGATTCAGACTAAACTACTGGACCGATCTTTATGAAATTTGACATGAGAGTTCCTGGGAATGATATCCCTGAACGTTTTTTTCCTTTTTTGATAAATACCTTTGATGACGTCATATCCGGCTTTTTGTAAAAGTTGAGGCGGCACTGTCACGCCCTCATTTTTCAATCAAATTGATTGAAATTTTGGCCAAGCAATCTTCGACGAAGCCCGGACTTCGGTATTGCATTTCAGCTTGGTGGCTTAAAAATTAATTAATGACTTTGATCATTAAAAATCTGAAAATTGTAATTTTTTTTTCTAAAACGATCCAAATTTACGTTCATCTTATTCTTCATCATTTTCTAATTCCAAAAACATATAAATATGTTATATTTGGATTAAAATCAAGCTCTGAAAATTAAGTATATAAAAATTATTTTCAAAATTAAATTGTCGAAATCAATTTAAAAACACTTTCATCTTATTCCTTGTTGGTTCCTGATTCCAAAAACATATAGATATGATATGTTTGGATTAAAAACACGCTCAGAAAGTTAAAACGAAGAGAGGTACAGAGGTATCCTTCTTAGCGCAACTACTACCCCGCTCTTCTTGTCAATTTCACTGCCTTTGCCATGAGCGGTGGCTGACGATGCTACGAGTATACGGTCTTGCTGCGTTGCATTGCGTTCCGTTTCATTCTGTGAGTTCGACAGCTACTTGACTAAATGTTGTATTTTCGCCTTACGCGACTTGTTTATTCCTTTTATTCCCCTCCTTCCTTCCTCTTACTGTCTTTCTTTATAATGATTATGCAACGTTTATTATGTTATGATAATTTTGGATGATTAATGAGATGAGGATGATTATAATGATGATGCTTTGGATTTCCAATTTGGTTTATTTAGACAAATTGTTCAGCCGTTACCGCCTTACGTTATAATATCCATGCAGGAACACCACTATAAGCTTCTAGCTTGTTGCTGTTACCTGTGTCTTTTGTATGTACATGTCATGATTGTAACATTTGTTGAAATAAACTTATGTTTAAACCAAAGATGAAGCTTTCGTTTCTTCTTTTTCCTCCTAGTCAAAAATGTATTGCGATTCTCTAGCCACTCCAGAAACCTTTTTCTGTCCAATCCCCGAAGCATGTCTGAGGAAAGGAAACAATTGAAAAACAACAATAACAGCAGACTGAATAATCTTTATTTATTTTCCTTGTCTACTAGTCCACTTGTCGAAACTGGGGGGTGGGCGTTTACACCTGCATGCAACTGAGGTTTATAAAAAAATAAAAAATAAATCTCCCCGTGTTTTTATTTCATTCAGTTTGTTTGGGTTGTTGCTATTCACTTTGAAACTGACACGCCGGCGAAAACGCCAGTAACGCGTGCGCAGAGAAGAGCAAGCATCGGGAATCTTCAATTCTAAAAATAACCAACTGGTAGCTGCCGACCATCCGCTAGACACACATGAATACAGGGGAAAAATAAATAATTACTGGGCAGTAAAAATAAATACTGGGCGGTAGTTAAACGACAGTTTGACTTTGAAGGACACAATGTTGCAGCTTTTAGCCAGCGTGTCAGTTTCAAAGTCAATAGCAACTACCCAAACAAACTGAATGAAATAAAGACACGGGGAGACCCTTTTTATTTATTTTTTATTTTTTGTTTTTAATCTCAGTTGCATGCAGGTGGCTGCTACCGCATTTTAGGTGTTTTTTTTTCTCTCTCATCTTTGCTTTTTTAAGCGGGAAGCATCCTTCTTCATGGTTATTTATTTTAAAAAAATTTATCAAATGTTTACATGTTTAAGTTAACAAACTTTATCAATAAACTAATATCATGTTAACCAAAGATTTAAAAAACAAAAACATTCCTGCCTAAAATTATTTTTTTAAATCAATTTTGCTATTATAACGTACTCTTTTGCACATGAAGAAAATAAACAAAAATAAACAAATGCCAAAGAGTAAAAAGAATTACGGGCAGATGGAGATTTGAACTCGACTCAATCACGCATCAGGCGAACGAGAGAACCGTTCGGCCACGTATTCAGTTGAAATAATGGACACTGTAAAGCATTAAAAAAGACGCTAGCACGCTTTCACCACAAGCCGGTATGATCGAGCATCGGTTGAAATCTTTCGCGAGCGGTATCTCGTATTTGTCCGCAATGCATTGGTGCTTAAATGACACCAATGTGTGTCCATGAGGGACATAGAACTACAAACAATATTTTAACAAGACTTTTTCAAAATTGACGGTTTTAGAGGAGGGGGATGGGTCCTCTAACTTTACAGCTCGAAGACACCCGGGTAAGTCTTTACCGGAGTTGCATGAATAACACTTAGCGGACTTATCGAGCGGAAGTGGTTTTACAGCCCGGTAAATGAGTTGCAGCTGTTTCAAGAATACGAGCCCTGGTTAATCATTCTAAAATGTCAAGGTCACAGTGGGGTCACGTCTGGTTCAAAATTTGGAATAGTGTCAATTTATTTTGCGCGTTTACAGCACAAACTTTGACAATACAGACATGTTTAGTGTATGATGACCTCCACACACGATTACTGTTTAGGTTGAAAAGGTCAAGGTCACAGCAGGGTTGCGTTGAGGTCAAACATATAGATTTGTCATTGAGGATTTCTCGCATGTTTTTGAAGCTAGGGCTTTAAAACTTGGCACACTTCCAAAGTTTAATGACCCCCTTGTGTGGCGCAAGTCACATTAAACCTCATCAAATTCCACAGTAAGGTTAAAGTTGCTTTCCAAATAGGAAAATGTTCGTTGTCTTACATGATTAAAAGCTAGATACATTACACTTTAGCTAACTTTACATAATTTTAGAATGTTGATGACATTTAACAAGAAAGTGACCTGGTTAATCTTTGTCAATTTCAAGGTCACGTTTGGTTCAACATTTGGAAAATGTTCGTTTCGTCAATGCGTTTATAGCACGAGCTGTGAACATACACACATTTCTAGTCTGTCTCTCTCTCTCTCTCTCTCTCTCTCTCTCTCTCTCTCTCTCTCTCTCCCCCCCCCCCTCTCTCTCTCTCTCCCCCCTCTCTCTCTCTCTCTCTCTCTCTCTCTCTCTCTCTTTGTCTATTCGAATACCTCTCTCTCTCTCTCTCTCTCTCTCTCTCTCTCTCTCTCTCTCTCTCTCTCTCTCTCTCTCTCTCTCTCTCTCTCTCTCTCTCTTGCAACAGAAGCACACAAGAAACAAGCGGAACAATTATGACGACAGAGACCGTTCTGTGTCAACTTTCAGCTACGTGTTTTTTCCGATGCATGTCAAATCACGTGAACTGTTAGTTTCTGAAAAGTGGGTTTGAAATACATTTAACTAATAATAATGAAGAGTTTCATAATAAAACAATTCTAAATCTGCAGATGAAGGCAAAGCAACATGTTAAGACAAATGCTTTATTATTATTGTTTTTCGTCGTCTTTATCTCTCTCTCTCTCTCTCTCTCTCTCTCTCTCTCTCTCTCTCTCTCTCTCTCTCTCTCTCTCTCTCTCTTTGTCTATTCGAATACCTCTCTCTCTCTCACTCTCTCTCTCTCTCTCTCTCTCTTTCTCTCTCTCTCTCTCTCTTTGTCTATTCGAATACCCCTCTCTCTCTCTCACTCTCTCTCTCACTCTCTCTCTCTCTCTTTCTCTCTTTCTCTCTCTCTCTCTCTTTGTCTCTCTCTCCCCCTCTCTCTCTCTCTCTCTCTCTCTTTTTCTCTCTCTCTTTTCCTCTCTTTCTCTCTCTCTCTTTCTCTCTCTCTTTCTCTATCTCTCTTTCTCTCTCTCTCTCTTTGTCTCTCTCTCCCCCTCTCTCTCTCTCTCTTTCTCTCTCTCTCTCTCTGTCTATCTCTCTGTCTCTCTCCCCCCTCTCTCTCTCTCTCTCTCTCTCTCTTATTTATTATGTGCTGCTCTCTTCGTTGACTTTGCTAAAGCATTTGATGTGATTCAACATGGCCTACTTCTTACTCTTAGGAAACTCGCGCTGTACGGCCTTAGAAATGATACACTATCGTTAATCAAGTCTTTTCTTTCTGATCGAGTACAAGCTGTGTGCACCAACGGCTCTATGTCTAGCATGCAGTCGGTAGGTTATGGCATTCCTCAGGGATCTGTACTCGGCCTTCTTCTCTTTACGATTTACATTAATGACCTTCCCCTACACATAAGCAGTAACTGTGAACTCTTCGCTGATGATACCACTATTCACAATTCCCACTCAAATGTGAAGGTATTGTCAAAACAACTTCAAGAAAGTGTTAACGAGCTTTTAGCGTGGACCGAATTAAACCACATGGCTCTTAATCCAGACAAAACAAAAAGCATGCTTATTACCACCAGACAAAAACGCCAAAACTTAAAATCTAAACTTCCACCTTTAACGATTGATAATCACATTGTTGAAGAAGTTAATAAACACAAAGTTATAGGTGTTATTCTTGATAACGATTTATCGTGGACTGATCACGTTACAGGAGTTTGTAAAATACTCTCCAAGAGGCTTTACTTGTTGTCCAGAATAAAACACTTCTTGAACAGGCATGGCAGGCAACTTTTCTTTAACGCTCACATTCAATCGATCATTGATTATGCGTCAAAACTATGGGATTGTGCGATTGCAACAACTCTGAAACCTTTACTTAGTTTACATAAAAGAGCAATCAAAGTTATTTTATTACAAGTCTCGGTTTCCAACGAAGACTATAAACTTTTAAACATCCTTCCTCCTAAATCAAGACTCATGTACAATAAAGGCGTTTTGATGCATAAACTCATAATTGGAAGAGCGCCTGCACCTCTTTCTTCTCAATTCACTTCCCACAATTTAAGAGACCCGACAAAAATGTATGCTCCTCGGCCTCGTATAGATCTTTTTAAGTCCAGCCTACTCTTTTCGGGGACTAATCTTTGGAATTCACTTCCAAGCGGTCTCAAACATTCTGTCAATGCCAAGACTTTTAAAGACAGATATTTCTCATTCCTTATACGTGGTACATTTCGTTCTCACTTAGCCTGAACATGTTTATATTGTTGATGCCTTATTTGTACCTTTCACACGTTTCAGTAGATAAATGTACCTAATTAATTTCATAACATGACTTATGTAACGATGCTACATTGCTATTACTTGCAACGTAGTTGCTTCATTGACTCCTCAGTTTCACGGATTTTTTCTTCCCTCGAAGTTTCACACGTTTTTTGTTGCTTGAAACAGTTTTCATTATACCTTTGACAATAATGTCATGTTCGTTTGTCTGTATATTTTGTTTGTTTGTTTAGTCTGTTCATTTGCTTGTTTGTCGTTTTGTTTTTATTACTTCTTTAATTGATATTTCAACATTTTTAACCCTCCCATGGGCGAGGGCTGGATGTAAAAAAGCACTTGTTTGCTTATGCCATTACCCTCGTTAATAAAGAAGTTGTCATTGTCATTGGGCGGGGATGTAGCTCAGTCGGTAGCGCGCTGGATTTGTATCCAGTTGTCCGCTGTCAGCGTGAGTTCGTCCCCACGTTCGGCGAGAGATTTATTTCTCGGAGTCAACTTTGTGTGCAGACTCTCCTCGGTGTCCGAACACCCCCGTGTGTACACGCAAGCACAAGACCAAGTGCCAACGAAAAAGATCCTGTAATTCATGTCAGAGTTCGGTGGGTTATAGAAACACGAAAATACCCAGCATGCTTCCTCCGAAAACGGCGTATGGCTGCCTTAATGGCGGGGTGAAAAACGGTCATACACGTACAATTCCACTCGTGCAAAAAACACGAGTGTACGTGGGAGTTTCAGCCCACGAACGCAGAAGAAGAAGAAGAGTCATTGTCATTGTCATTGTCTCTCTCTTTCTCTCTCCTCACACGCAGCCAACCAGAATGTGACTTTGGGACGAGAACTTTGTGAGGGCGGAAAACCCGATGACGAGCAACATCCGGTACAGTAGGCCACTGACAAGGATGCTGCCCGAGACTGTTCCTGCTATGTGTACTTTCTTACTTTGTCTATACACAGGCATAAAACGTGTGACAGTGTGTCAGTATTGAACGGTCGAAAGACGGCGAGTAGCTAGCTACATCTGATTCAGGCTGATATTTTTTCTCCAGTATCAATTCTGTATGACTAATACTGGCCTTCACGTGTGGTTGTACAGGGGTACGTGACGTCACTGAGGACAACATCAACGACACAGCAGTCAGCAGAGACTCAACTACGGCAGGCCAAGTAAGATACACGATCTGCACCCCCCCCCCCCACCCCCCCTCCTGCCCACCCCTGATTCTGTCTGTCCTCTCCGTCTCAAACCTTCTTTATAACTTCTCAACATGATGAGCTTCCTGTGTCCTGTTCTCTCTCTCTCTCTCTCTCTCTCTCTCTCTCTCTCTCTATCTCTCTATCTCTCTCTCTCTCTCTTTCTCACTTGACTTTTCCGTTAAGTTAGACAGTTACTGAAATCGTAACTTGTTTGCTTCACTTTTTGCTCTTTTGTGCATTATTTTTTCTCCGTGTTTGTTTATTGATTTAATCTCTGTTTAATTTGTTCTCAGATTTTTGGTTGTTGTTAATAATTTTGTTTATTATAATTATTATGAATTCAAACGTGTCAAAACACACTCTCCAGGTTGGACATCTTAATGTCTATCATCTCGTTAACAAAGTGCCTGATATATGCGTGCTGCTAAACCAAAGCTCACAGCCAGTTCATGTTTTTGGGATGAGCGAAACACGGCTCGACTCGAGAATTGCCGATAACTTGATTTACATTTCCCAATACTCTGTTTTGCGACGCGACAGCGCAAGGAAGAATCAGACAGGCATTGCAGTCTATATTCATGAATCAATTTCTGAATTTGCAACACGAAGAACTGATTTAGAGGACGACAATATTGAGTGCATTTGGATTGAAGTAAAAAACTGTAAAACCTCGCCTCTGCTCATAGGTTATATATATCGTAACCCTGCCGAAACGTCGATTTGGTCAGAATATTTCATTCAGATGATGGATAAAGTCAAATCACGCAATAAAGATATTGTATTGCTTGGAGATTTTAATATTAATCTGAATAAGCCTCAAACAGTATGGAATTCAACAACAACTTTATTAGGTCTTCATCAACTGGTTCTGAACCCAACAAGAATAACAGACACAACTGCAACTCTTATTGATCACATATACTGATAATAAGAAGATTGTTTCAAATGTGTATGTGTCCAATTCAAGTATCAGCGATCATAGGCCTATTTTTTGTTCGGTCTCTATGCGCTTGCCTAAATCAGGACCAAAAGGCCACACGACCATAGAATACAGAAGTTTTAGACATTTTGATGAGTCTGCATTTTTTTTGATCTTAGTGAAGCTCCATTTCAGAGCGTTTATGATTTCAGTCTTGCAGATGATGCTTTTAATCACTTATATAGCATTTTAAGCACAATTATAGATAAGCACATGCCCCTGCGTCAGCATAGAGTAAAACATGCCAGACTTCCGCCTTGGTTAACATCAGATCATATTATAAAGGCGATGACGCTGAGACATTATTTTAAAGAAAATAAGATGAAAGACGAATATAAACAGCAGAGGAATGAGGTGTTAAACCGAGTGAGACAAGCAAAAACTGGTTATTTTGATAAATTGATTTCTGATAAGAAAGGTGCTGCAACAATTTGGCGGGCAGTAAATGAAATCATTCAGACATCTAGGAAAAAGTCAACCGCTAATCTAACACAACTATCAGCGGAAGAATTTAATAATCATTTTATATCTTTAGCGGATAAATTGAAGGCTTCTGTGGCAGAAACATATTCTCCGGATACAGATAACTGTTTTGAAAAATTGGACGAATACTGTCAGCGGAACAGAATAAACAATGAAGCGTTTATCATTCCTCCGATTGCAGTTCATGAGGTCGGAAAATTTATTGAAAACCTGGAGAATAAAATGTCCATGGGTCCTGATAAAATACCCGTGAAGTTATTGAAGCTTTCTCTACCGTATATTGTGGATTCGCTCACGTTCGTATATAACCTTAGTATTGAGCAGAACTTTTTTCCGTCTAAATTGAAAAGCGCCAAAGTCATACCCCTTCCCAAATGTAAAGATCTCTCAGACCCAAGTAATTTTAGACCCATTTCTTTGCTGCCTGTTTTGTCAAAACCATTAGAACGGCATGTGCACAAGCATCTTCTTGCTTACATGGAAGAACAAAATTTGTTCCATCAGTTTCAATCCGGTTTTCGGTCCAAGCATTCTTGCCACACAGCTCTTACGTCTCTCTGTGAAGCTTGGCTGTCAGCAATGAACAAGTCTGAAGTTACAGGAGCATTGTTTTTGGATTTTAAGAAAGCATTTGACTTAGTCGATCATTCCATATTGTTGAAAAAATTACACTATTATTTGAAAAACGATTTGAACTGTGACTTCTTTAAATCGTATCTTGCTGACCGGACACAATATGTCACTCTACAATGCCAGAATTCGTCTACTGCATTAATAAAACATGGCGTCCCTCAAGGGTCTGTTTTACTCTTCTCTTTTGTATTTACGTTAATAATTTGCCTTTGCATGTATCGGATGATAATGTCAAATGCGATTTTTTTTGTAGACGATTCGTCTATTCATACCAGTAACACCTCGTTGGAATCAGTAAATTCTTCCCTGAAGAACACTTCGGACGAAGTTGCGAAATGGTGCACACCAAATGCCATGATACTGCACCAAAAAAAACCTAAAAGCATTGTTATTACCACAAGCCAAAAGCATCAGATAAGTCCTCTTACATTACAACTTTCCTTAGGTACAACTCAAATATAGCAAGTTAAAGAACATCGCATACTTGGTGTAACTATCGATGAAGAAATGAAATGGCAAACACACATAAGCAACCTCTGCAAAGTGTTATCAAGGAATTTGTATTTGTTGTCAAAACTCAAACATTATGCCAAATCTGAAACATTAAAAATGTTCGTTCATGCTCATATAATGCCTCATATTAATTTTGCTTCGACATTGTGGGATGGCTGCAGTGATGTTCACTTATTGAAACTCAATTCTTTGTACCGTCGTGCTGCAAAACTTATCCTGTATGAATCTCACATGTCTACAGAAATGAAGTTAAACAGTCTTAATTTCCTTCCCCTAAAAACCCACCTTGCATACAATAAGGCTGTCTTTATGTATAAATTAGTTCATGGTGATGTGCCCAGTTATGTGCAATCCTATTTTACACATGTTACGAAGAGGTATGGGTCTCAAAATTTACTTCCTCCAATTCCTCGTATAGATCTTTATAAATCCAGCTTAGCTTTTTCAGGATCATCTCTGTGGAATTCTTTGCCAATAGAAATCAAACGATCCGCATCCTTAAAGGCCTTTAAAAGGCAGTTGCACACACATTTGATCACACAATAAACTGCCCCTGATGTTTAGTTTCCATTGTGTACTCGGATAATGTATGCAATGCTCTTAAGTGTTTTTGGTTTTTTTAAATATTGTATATGTAGTTAATCTGAATGTGTAATCCCTAGTCCCCCTCCCCCTTCTTCTTGAAACTTTAGCTGCCTGTATATGGCCCTGTTCGGCAATACATTGCTGTACTTTTTTAAGAAATTTAAAAAAAAATTATGTTTGTTTGTGGCTGGTTTTGTTGGCTCACGTAAGTGTAGCCTATGCGATGGTAAACTTTGTCTGTCTGTGCGTGCGTGCGTGCGTGCGTATGTATGTATGTGTGTATGTCTGTGGTAGAAACTTTAACATTTTTGGCTAAACACCGAAATACTCATTTCACGTGGTTAATTTTCAAGCACCATCTTCAAATTATTGAAGCAATGATCAACATTGTGTCGGCATGTGTGTAGTTAAAGCGTGTATCCAAAGAAAACGGGTGGTGGGGGGTTTTGAAGGGGTACAAGCAGTTGACTGATTTGTGTCGTGTTTGGCATGTAGACGGCAGGTCAGGTGTCAAGATCAGGTCAGGGGTCGCGCGAAGGATTGTGGTCCAGTTCTCACCTCGCCGATTCGCCGGGGAAGACGATTTCATGTTGTTCGGTTTCTAAGCTCCAGAAAAGTAAATAAAGAAGATACCAAAGGGAGATTTCCTACAATTTGATCTGCACAGCGTGTTTCCAATGTCCACGCGAGGAAGAGCTGTCGAAAGCGCGGCAGTCAGTGTCGATCTTGCAGCCGTATCCCGGTAAGTTCAGAGACAGATCTAGTGTCTCCCACTCTAATAACGTGTCACCTACTGTTAATCCGTTTTGTTTTAATTTCTTTTTATTTCAGCAGACACGGATGTCAAACACAGTGCTAGGCAGTCACCTCTAGTGAAATGAGTTGATCTAAAGTGCCTGTAATGTTTGGATGTCTTTGCTCGTGGTTCGATTTATGTGAATTTCAAGACTTGCAGTAGAGTCTCAAGTTAAGTTTACTCTGCCCGAAAAAAACTGTCCACCATTTACTTGAACATGCAGATATAAGGAAACGGAATGAATCTGTTCTCAAAGTCAAAATGATCACGATTTTTTCCTCAGATTCAAAACATGCACTGTCATGGTTTTGTCTGTACAATTTAGTAAGTCTTAAGGCTGGAGTTCACACCTGAGGCCATATTTCAAAGTGGTTAGGCAGTTGTAAAGGTTTGTTTTTATGTTAGTTCAGTGTTTTGTTTATCAGGAAAAAACAAAATGAATAGAGCTTGTCGCGCAAAATTTTGAGATAGCGACTGAAGTTTGAGCATAGGTATGAGATTTTTTCACGCAAACCCTACTGAAGAAATTGTGATATTGTATTGTGAATATGTTAACAAAAAAACAATCGGATGATCAGAAACTGAAGAAGAGAAATAGGGAAGCAAAATAGAACATCAAACATAGTGATTTTACAGGTGAATTTGGAAAAAAAACCTCATGTATCCATTTTTGAAGCCCAATTTGAAGCATGGAACACAGTCAAACATAAATTAAAAGTGTTAAAGTGGTTACAGTGTTCAGAAATAGTGTTAAATAACAAGTTGAGTTATCCCTCTTCACAAATTTTAAGAGAAATACACCTCTTGTCGCGCAAAATTTTGAACTGTGATGCTTTTACTACCCCCACCCCCTACTCATTTTTCAGAAAAGAGTGCATATTATCTTCCAAATAGACAAGCAAGGTAGTCAGATGATCAAAACTTCAGAACAAAAATAGGGAAGCAAAATAGAACATGCAACATAGTGATTTAACTGGTGAATTCAGAAAAAACACACTTTTTTACTCATTTTATTAGCTGAATTTAAAGCTTGGAAGACAGAAATAAATAAATTAAAAGTGCAAAACTGGTTACAGTGTTCAGAAATAGTGTTAGATACCAAGTTGAGTTATCCCTCTTCATCACAGTTAAAAGAAACGCACCTCTTGTCGCGCAAAATCTTGAACTGTGATGCTTTTACTACCCCCACCCCCTACCCATTCTTCAGAAAAGAGTGCATATTATCTTCCAAATAGAAAGGCAAGGTAATCAGATGATCAAAAACTTCAGAACAGAAATAGGGAAGCAAAAAAGAACACCCAACTGAGTTATTTAACTGTTGAATTCAGAAAAAACACACGTGTTTACTCATTTTGTAAGCTGAATTCAAAACTTGGATGACAGAAAAAAATAAATTAAAAGTGCTAAAGTGGTTACAGTGTTCAGAAATAGTGTTAGATACCAAGTTTAGTTATCCCTCTTCATCACAGTTAAAAGAAACACACCTCTTGACGCGCAAAATCTTGAACTGTGATGCTTTTACTTCCCCCACCCCCTACCCATTTTTCAGAAAAGAGTGCATATTGTCTTCCAAACAGAAAAGCAAGGTAGTCAGATGATCAAAAACTTCAGAACAGAAATAGGGAAGCAAAATAGAACATCCAACATAGTAATTTAACTGTTGAATTCAGAAAAAAACACTTTTTTACTCATTTTATTAGCTGAATTTAAAGCTTGGAAGACAGAAAAAAAATTAAAAGTGCAAAACTGGTTACAGTGTTCAGAAATAGTGTTAGATACCAAGTTCAGTTATCCCTCTTCATCACAGTTAAAAGAAACGCACCTCTTGTCGCACAAAATCTTGAACTTTGATGCTTTTACTACCCCAACCCCCTACCTATTTTTCAGAAAAGAGTGCATATTATCTTACAAATAGGAAAGCAAGGTAATCAGATGATCAAAAACTTAAGATAAATAGGGAAGCAAAATAGAATATCCAACATAGTGATTTAACTGTTGAATTAAAAAAACACCTTTTTTTCTCATTTTTTTAAGCTGAATTAGAAGTTTGGAATTCCCCCGAAAGCGGCGTATGGCTGCCTAAATGGCGGGGGAAAAACGGTCATACACGTAAAAATCCACTCGTGCTAAAAACATGAGTGAACGTGGGAGTCTAAGCCCATGAACGAAGAAGAAGAGGAGGAGAAGAAGAAGAAGTTTGGAAGACAGAAAAAATAAATTAAAAGTGCTAAAGTGGTTACAGTGGTTACAGTGTTCAGAAATAGTGTTAGATACCAAGTTGAGTTGTCGCTCTTTATCACAGTTAAAAGAAACACACCTCTTGTCGCGCACAATCTTGAACTGTGATCCTTTTACTACCCCCGCCCCCTACCCATTTGAACACAAAAGAGTGTATATTCTCTTCCAATTAGAAAAATAAGTAATTTGCAACTGGACATTTTTAAAATACATATTTTCTGTCAGTCCAAGGATTGCTTAGTCCATTAAAAACAAACAGACTAGGATTTAGCGCACCCATTTTAAGAAAAAGTTAACATGATAATTGATATATATATATATATATATATATCTATATCAGACTTTTTTTATGCAATTACTAGTACTACTGAAGATTTCAGACCAGGTAAAACAATCATTTTATATTCTTTGTCACATTTTTTACATTTTTTTAAATAAATTTATGTATAGCGAGTCTTGTCTCTTTGTGTCATTTAGTTATTTTGAAGAATTCTATCCTGGCCAAAAAAATTAAAAATCCCTACCTACCTACCCTATTTTGTTTTATACCCATGTTATTAGAAACAGACAATTTATTTTTTATTGGCCTAAAGATCTTGAAACATTTGTTTTAATAGAGAAATAACAAGTACAGCCCTTAGCTGTGTCCCTCGAATTTCTTTGTTAGGCTGAAACTTAGCTGTTGCGTTGAAGTCTGCTGTGTGTGTCTGGGTCCAAAGCAACTTTCACATTCTCATCTACACATTCTCATCTACACACTCACGTTACTCACACAATTATACAATTCTACCCACAGAGGCGTTCGGGGATGGGGGTCTCGCACTCGGGCGAATCACACCACAAAATACAAAGTATAACGTACACAGATTTTTCTATTGAACCAAAAGGCAAATTAAATCATGAATAAATCAATCAAGCAAAACTTCCACACAATGACACATTCACTCTCGGTTCGCACTGCGCTCTGGGCATGCACACTTGGCAGCACGTATACGTTCCGACGCCGTTTGTCTTCCTGCAAGTCCAGCACAGGCACACGATTGTCCAAGAATCACAATAATCCTCGTGAATGTCACAGCAGGCATAGTAAGGTTACGTAGAAAAGTCCAAAAGGGTGCGTTTATGGTGGTAATCCGGCACACACACACCGGGCACACACACACACACACACACACACACACACACACACACTCTGGTTTGGTAAGTTACCTGATAAATAATGTAGCCTGTAGATTTAACGTGGAGACTGATCAGACAGGAAGAGTAATAGTAATACTTTCACATTTCCGATGTTCAGCGATAAACTTGTTTTCTTCGAGAGTTCGATCTTCGTGCGATTCTGGCGCGTTGTCACCAAGAACGTTAAAAAAACACAGGATATCATCATGATACCTCTCTACAAAAACCAGGTCTAGGAACTCTTCATCTAAAGTCAGTCAGTATTAACCTCCTCAACACAATCCTCATCTTGTCCCATAGTGATTTCTGCCGCCAAAGAACATGTGGTTCTCAACTCAAAAGACCGATTTGTCGTCTTCCGGCATTGCGAAATTCAGATCTACCCCAACTTCGTGCATTGATATGAGCAATAAAATGTAGATGCGATAATCTGCAAACATCTCTTCAACACAATCTGCATCTTGTCCCATCGTGATTTCTGTCGGCAAAGAACATGTGGTTCTCAACTCACAAGACCAATTTGTCATCTTCCAGTGTGAAATTCTGATCTGCCCCAAGTACGTGCAATAAAATGTAGAAGCGATAATCTGAAAAAAATCTGTTCGCGTGAACGCTGCCACGTTGTCATCAGTCCAATGTCTTTTATCCAGAGCAGGGACGAACACACTTTTTCATCAGCAGTTTGTTATGTTTATCCGCAGACTGCTTTCCATTACTTGTCTGTTTTAGATTGACTCGTATGGTTTTTCAGCCAGGCAAGAAGTGCTTGTTTACAGTGACACGTTCTCACGCACGACATGTCGTAAATGCAAGTTCTAACGATTGTTTTTTATTGCACTGATAGAGAATGTCGATAGTTGTAAACTTCTGACATTTCCTAATGTTTATTTCATTATTTTGCATACGGATATGGCTAATAAGTGGATAATCTGTTACGACACGAAACGCGTTCTAAATCCGGGAAGGGAGGCTACTCCAGCGTACTGTCAGGTGTGTTCTAATACCTTAAGTACTTTGCAACAACTTCCTTGA
>NW_027127282.1:120416-124916 GCF_037325665.1 Littorina saxatilis
AACTTCGGTTCATCCGTCCTTCTCTCTCTCTCTCTCCGATCTCTCTCTCTCTTTCTCTCTCTCTCTCTTCTCTCTCTCTCTCTCATCTCTCTCTCTCTCTCTCTCTCTCTCTCTCTCTCCTCTCTCTCTCTCTCTCTCTCTCTCTAGGTCGCTGGCAGTTGGTGATCCAAACATCTCTCTCTCTCTCTCTCTCTCTCTCTCTCTCTCTCTCTCTCTCTCTCTCTCTCTCTCTCTCTCTCTCTCTCTCTCTCTCAACTTCAGTTACAAAATCAAATGAACCTTTAATTAGTAGTCGATAGTTTAGTACTATTTGTCACTTTTTTTAGAGGTGGTTTGACTGAGTTGCCGACTTCTCCGCTTTAATTCCTTTTCAGTTTTATCTGTACACTCTTCGTTTTCACGCGATATGTGTAACACTTTTCCCGACCTCGCACATGATGAACAGCATTCATTGGAGCGATATGTTTTCACCGGGTTTTTCATGCCACGCTATTATCGATTACCTCAAAATAAACAAGTCGCGTAAGGCGAAAATACAACATTTAGTCAAGTAGCTGTCGAACTCACAGAATGAAACTGAACGCAATGCAACGCAGCAAGACCGTATACTCGTAGCATCGTCAGTCCACCGCTCACGGCAAAGGCAGTGACATTGACAAGAAGAGCGGGGTAGTAGTTGCGCTTAGAAGGATAGCACGCTTTTCTGTACCTCTCTTCGTTTTAACTTTCTGAGCGTGTTTTTAATCCAAACATATCATATCTATATGTTTTTGGAATCAGGAACCGACAAGGAATAAGATGAACGTGTTTTTAAATTGATTTTGAAAATTTAATTTTGATAATAGTTTTTATGTATTTAATTTTCAGAGCTTGTTTTTAATAAAAGTTTGAGTCAACTTTTGTCCACAGAATGTTTTTAATTTTTCAAAACAATCATCCGTATCAAGGGAATCATTGTGATTGAGACAAGATTTTAGGTTGTCTGCTAGCGAAATGAAGTGTTTGTTAAAATCATTTGGAGATATTTGTGAATGAGTATTGGTTGATCCCTTCCTAGATTTATCAAGAATTTCATTCACTGCTCGCCAGATTGTAGCTGTATCCCTTTTTTCAGAAATCAGTTTATTAAAATATTCTGCCTTTGCTTGTCTCACTGTGTCTAAAACTTTATTTTTTTGCAGTTTATACTCTGTTTTCATGTTGCGCTCTTTAAAATAATCACGCATCGCCATAGCCTCGATAATGTCTGAGGTTAACCAAGGGGGGAGCTGGGGATGTTTCACTCTATGCTGACGTAGTGGTGCGTGTTTATCAATTATTGAACACAAAATATGGTGAAAAATATTGCAAGCGCCCTCTGCGTCACTACAATTGAATACGCTATAAAATGGGGCTTGGTTAAGGTCAAAGAAAAAGGCAGATTCATCAAAATACTTGAAATTTCTGTATTCGATTGTTGTGTGGCCTTTATGACGTGTGATTTGGCAATCTAAGAGAAATCGAGCAAAAAACAGAATGATGGTCACTAAAACTGGAATGCACTACTTGCGCATTTGCAACGATATTCTTACTATCAGTGTAAATATGATCAATCAGGGTTGATGAAGTATTTGTTTCTCTTGTAGGGGTTTTAACCAGCTGATGAAGACCAAACAGAGCAGTGGTTGAGCACCACGTTGTTTGAGGCCTGAGTAGGTTAATGTTAAAATCGCCAAGCAATACAACATTCTCGTCACGAGCCTTCACTCTGTCCATCATAGAAACAAAATCATCAATCCACCTTGACGTTTCAGCAGGGTTACGATACACATAGCCAATAAGCAAGGGAGAGGATTTGTCATGTTTTAGTTCCAACCACATACATTCAACATTTTCATCTTCAAGATCAGTTCTACGTTTGACAATCCCAGCAATGGACTGATGAACATAAACAGCGATGCCTGTTTGGCCTACTCGTGCATTGTCCCGTCGTAAAACCGAATAATTCGGAATAATAACAAAGCTGTCTGAGATACGCGAATCTAGACGCGTTTCACTTACACCGAAGAGCTGTACCAGCTCTGGTTGCTGGTTTAGCAATACACAGACATCGTGTACTTTGTTGACTAAATGATAAATATTTACATGCCCTATACGGAGAACAGTGTTTGATGTTGTTGACATTAGGACGAAGTGCAATATTGTAACAAACAGCAGTAGATAATAAAGCAAGGAAAATCCGGAAATATGAGTATCCGGAGCAGTCAAAACAACAGTTCTAGTATATCATAAACGCACAAGGATTTCTCCAAGTAAATGTCAAGATTCCCACAACACGAATTATAGTTGCTATTTAGAACAGGATGATACAGGATGAGATAGCAGCACACAAAGGTATGCAATCAAAAATAAAGAAACAAATTGTTGCTTAAAAATGAAGGGTGACCGAACAAAAGGTAAAGCAAATCCCACAACAAACAATGGGATACTAGATAATATAAGCTTAAATGCAAGATGAACAAAACGTTCACAGAAATTAAGGAGACCAGCCGCTTTCTTTGCGGATGAAAATAAGCCAATGGCTTCAGGGCACGACACATACAATGCCGTCACTATAGCGTGACCGACCTGAGGCACGTATAAGAAGCGAGCACGTCCAAGTCAGGTCACGAATTTAGCTGTAGAACACAGTTAACAAAGTTAGTTTGAAGATTCCTCAATATGATGAAGGCAGCGCGATTATGCTCACACACAATGCAGGGCTGGTACACAGTTGAAGATCTATCCTTAAAGACACAGTCCACCTTTTCTCTTCTCACGGGTTTTGCTACGAAGCAAAAACAAAAGGGGTTTTAAACGTAGGTTCACAACTCCAGTTACCATAGAACACGAACCTGTGCACAATATCACGATAGTGATAAGTTTAGACACACAGAATCGTCACGGTAACTCACTTGCCCTTTTGAGTTCAGGAACTCGAACGGGCAGAGAGAGAGAGAGAGAGAGGAGAGAGAGGAGAGAGAAGAGAGAGAGAGAGAGAGAGAGAGAGAGAGAGAGAGAGAGAGAGAGAGAGAGGCAGAGACAGAGAGAGACAGACAGAGACAGACAGACAGACAGACAGACAGACAGAGAGACAGACAGAAAGGGACAGACAGACAGGACAGAAGACAGACAGACAGACAGACAGACGACAGGCAGGCAGACAGACAGACACAGACAGAGAGAGACAGAATCAAATGTAAAGCGAACTGTTCAAACCTGTTGCGATAATTAATGTACATTCAGTAAAATAAACTGTACTGTTAGTGCCCGACCCGATCCCCAAAACCTACGTCGCGGTTATCTGATGGCTCTCTCTACGTCGTGCCTCTGCGCGCCTCCATGACAGAGAAATGGAAGGTGACTCTGTGTCTGTTTGACTCTTAATTCTTAAATACAATATCACGGAAATCTTACAAAGATTGTTGGTGATTCAAGGGTTTGTGTGCATGCTAATAGTCCGACTAACGTGTCATAGCGGACGTTTTTGGCGTTTTAATTTTTAGGAAAAATCAGACCTTTGCCCAATCGGCTTCAAGAAGAAAACTTGTTTATGACGATTAGTACTATCTTTGGTGATAAGTTTTATTGTTTTTTGAATTACCTAGTAAATATTTGAGTGAGATGACCCAAAAATCGGGTACATTTGTATCTCTCAAGCCTCAATGAGAGCATTGATGCATTTAATGATTTTTAAAATATAACGAGAAGAAAAGACTGCACAGGGCTCACACTTAAAATGTTGAAAAACGCAATAGTTTTATTACAAGATAGAACTAACGGCCCTCAAACCCTTTTTTTTCTCTCAAGCAATATGTAAAAGTTGTTCAATTTGTTTCCATTTAAAACGTCCGCTACTGGCACCTCAGTCGGACCATACATAACACTCTGCGACTCGCTCTATCTGAGAAGTAACTAAAGTTTTCTTTTAAAGTAATTGTAACTCTCCGCTCCGCACGCCAATCAAACAATTCCAAGGAGACGCCTACATCGTTCGGCAAAAAAAACACCAAAAAACCCTGCCCGAGCCAGGACTGAACTAGAAAAGGTTTCGATGACCGGGGCGGAGCTTTGTGCAGAGGGCTGATCACGTGTGTCAGGTGAACCAATGGCAACGCGACCCTTTTACGGGCCTCTCTATTGTCCAATGTGTGTACTCTATGACCCTTGAAAACTTCAGCGATTGGTGTGAAGTGTCCTCTTTAGAGAGGGTGAGTTCAGCGGTTAATTACTTTTACATACTTACCTGAACACATTCATTCCTTTCCTTATAAACGATTCAGAGAAAATACCCCCCTTTCTATACACCCACCCCCTTGCATTTTGAAATATCCTAACATTATCTGAAATTGAAGCTGGCGTTAGAAAACATTGACTGAAACCCCACCGCTGTTATTATCCTTCCACGATAAAAGAAGAGATACACGAAAATAACGGCCGTTTTCTCAAGGCATATATGTACATACGTGTCGAGGCTGTCCA
>NW_027127283.1:0-21350 GCF_037325665.1 Littorina saxatilis
TTAGTCAAATCTTGACGCACGCAGCAGCAAAAAAGGACCATAAGATACACTCTTGGGAAGAAAATGTGAAGGAAGAGACCAGATTGAATGGGGCCGGGGCCAGCTCGAAATAGTTTCAGACAACATGTAGGCCTATTTGTCAAATATTACCATACACAAAAGCAATGCGTTTTGAATTAGCTTAAAGGCACAGTTCTTCCCTTGAAAACAGCGTTCTGCCGACTATCCCAGATCTACCGAGGCTTTAAGATAGGATAGGATCATCCTTCCACTTTTCAAAAATCAGCGGCCTGACTGCTTTCTGTGTAGAATAAAATATATTATGAATTAATTACCACCAGTGGAAATTAATCAATTCAGAGAAATTAATTCATAAACACAATTCCCAACCCGCTCAAAAAAATTAGACTGGCTGTTGATTTATGGTATGCATCGAAGTGGAGGTAGGGAGGGATGCCCTCATCCCATACAAAGGCCCTGGCAAGATCTGAGATGGTTAGCCGCCTAATTTTTTTATTTTGTTTGTTTGTTTGCTTAACGCCCAGCCGACCACGAAGGGCCATATCAGGGCGGTGCTGCTTTGACATTATAACGTGCGCCACACACAAGACAGAAGTCGCAGCACAGGCTTCATGTCTCACCCAGTCACATTATTCTGACACCGGACCAACCAGTCCTAGCACTAACCCCAGGCGGAGCAGCCACTGGATTGCCAATTTTAAAGTCTTAGGTATGACCCGGCCGGGGTTCGAACCCACGACCTCCCGATCACGGGGCGGACGCCTTACCACTAGGCCAACCGTGCCGGTTAGCCGCCTAATGGTTTTTACGGTGAGGATTCCATCTTTAAATTTGAAGCCGGAAAAAGATCTATCATTTTTCCCAACGATTTTTTGTAAGTAGAAGAAGGATGGCTCGGCACGCTTGAGATTTACAATAAGCGAAAAGGCGAAATTGTATTTCGCTTGAATTTAAATCAGGCACGCACACACACAAAAACTGACATTCCCCACTGATTATCCAAAAGAGGGAGTAATTACTTCGTTACGTCTCAGACGCCATGTTTGGGGACGGAAGAGAAGGATAGACAGATGGTAATTTTTCGTGACCCGCTCCTCATGACAGCTAGGACTGAAAATGCCGAGGAACAATGGGTCTATTGAGAGAGACGCGCTGAAGATCTATGTTGAGGTGCGGAAGGCCAGAATGTTCGTGGGACGAATACAAAGTGTCGGTTGGGAAACAAAAGGTTGGTTGATACCCGTTACATGCCAGCCCGCTTGATGGGACGTAAATGTGCGTTCACTTTTGATAACGTTTGATAGACGTAGACATAGAACACTTTATGATCTCAACGAGAAACTCAGGTGTAGTATAACAGTACACCACAGCGTCGCCCCTTGTGAAGCGCCACCTACACTCTGACAGAAGAGAATATTTTTCGTGAGACTCTCTCTCTCTCTCTCTCTCTCTCTCTCTCTCTCTCTCTCTCTCTCTCTCTCTCTCTCTCTCTCTCTCTCTCTCTCTCTCTCTTTCTCTCACTCTCTCTCTCTCTCTTTCTCTCTCTCTCTCTCACTCTCTTTCTCTCTCTCTGAATCTTTCTCTCGCTCTCTCTCTTACTCGCTCTGTCTCTCTCACTCACTCTTTCGCTCTCACTCACTCTCTCTCTCTCTCTCTCTCTCTCTCTCTCTCTCTCTCTCTCTCTCTCTCTCTAATCCGCACTCATCAAAACTAATAAATACTTTTGCATTTGTTATCAAGGGAGAACTGCAAGAAAAACAAATGTCAAAAAGAAAACTGAAAACCGTTTGGATGATGGTTATTTAAGGACTAAGGTATCGACAATAATCTTTTCCGTATTTTGTAATCTAGCCGTATTCGCACCTGTTAAGTCGGCTTTTCATTAAAAAAAAAAAGGGGCGTGTTTGTTGGTTTGGTTATATTTAAATAGAATTACGGTGCTGACTAAATAGAACCAAAATCAATACACTGACTCAACAACAAAAATCCAACATGATAACTGGTTCACTGAATTAAAGAAGAAAGAAGTTGCATCGCATTGTTTGTAAAAGTAAGACATGCTTCTTTTAATTTATCTCTATCGCCTCTTTCGGTTGTTTTGTTTTGTTTTGTTTTGTTTTCTTGGGTAGAAGAGAATAACACAAGTCCTGGATCGCGGGTAGTATACTTTTAACAATAACAATTATTGACAAAGAGGAACAGAAATACAGACAGACATACCAGACATAAAGAGAGAGAACGAGCGTGTGCACCTGTATGTCACAATTTGTTCATTCAAATAAGTATGTCATAAGCACTGGCAGCAAACCCTTTTGCATTTAATAGTATATGTAAATCACATGATATTAAACACTATATAACTATAATTCTTTGTCTTTTTTTATTTGTTTGTTTTCTTGTTTGTTTGTTTCTGTGAATGTGTGTTTGTTTGTGTGTTTATGTTTGTTTATTTGGTGTTAATTTGGTGGTTTATTTTTTTTATTGTTTGTTTGTTTGTTTGTTTGTTTTTGTGTTTGTTGCCGCTACAAATGCACAGGCAGTTACACGTGTATAAGAATAAATAAATCATGCAGGCAATACCCTTGGAACTTCCTTCCTTTGTTTTTTTGTTTTTGTTTTTTTGTTATCTACAAATTCACAGTCGGGAAGAAAATTGAAAAATACTCACCCCTACCTCCAACCCCCCCCCCCCCCCAAAAAAAAAAAAAATATCCATACCTTCAACGGGGTATCCTCTCCTGATCTCCCCGGAGTAGGAGCGCGTGTAGAGTTTGAAGGGACTAGCGTTGGTCCCCCAGGGGGAGGGAGCGTTGACCAGGTAACGGCAATGGCTACTGGTCACCTGGGGGTAACCTCCCCCGGGGGTTACGGGGGCAGGCCCCACCGGCCCCTGAGCCTGCGACGGCAACAACGTCGCCACCACCATCACAACAACCAGCAGAAAACGTAGCATCGTTGGAACTGAATTTCTTGTCCTCACGGCAAAAAAATTAAAATCCTGGCGGTACTTCTTGAAGATTTTCTTTTTTTGGTTGCTCCTCAGCCTTTTAAAGGTCTTTCCTCTACTACGAGAGGAAGGAACAAGGAAGAGTAGTAAGTGTTGGCGATCCACAGATGGAAGGATCACGCGTCCCAACGTTGTCTGGATGTGGAGCAAAAGAGGGCGGAGATGGCCGAAGATTTTATACCTCCTGTGTCCAGCTCGTGACTTCCGCTTCGCTCACTCTACATTTCATTTCCTCCGACATGAAATGCGTCACGATGGTACCTCCGATGTGATGTCCCGGATGGCCAAAGCGGTTGGATGCACGTTTTACACAACAACCAACCAAACTGCGACGTGACTCGATCCCCTCCGATGAGACGACACCTTCCATTTATCGGACACCTCTAATGATAGGACACCTTCTGTTGTCCTTTTGTCAGTATTATATTTACCAAATCATACCTGACATAACAGGCGCAGGCCACATGCAATGAAGAAACACTTTTGGATTATCGATTCTTCATCGTCATATTTTTTTTCCAGGTCTGCCGAACACGTTTACGTCCAGCAAACGAAACCCGTTGGGCTATGGCAAAATCGAATCCGGAATCAGGGGCGGACGAGGGGAGGGGGGGGGGGGGTAATGATCATCCTCAGAATGCACTAGATTGCACCATTTTGCATCCTTTTTTTCAACATTTTCCCGGACCCCCCCCCCCCCCCCCCCCCCCCCCCCCCCCCTAGCAAGCTAGGCGCTTCGCGCCGTCGGCTCGGCGCTTTGCGCCTTCACACCCATATCTTCACAATATACTTTTGGAACCCCCCCCCCACCCCCCCCATAAAATGAACTGATCCGCCCCTGGGAATGTGACAAACGCCAACGAATTCCGGCTGCGCTTTACTTGGAATAACTTAACTTCTCAAAAGCACGTGATGCAATTATTTCAAACACAAAACTAGATACCTTGGGTGCATAGGGGCGGAAACAGTTCTGTTTTGGGATTTTGGTCGTTACTGTCTTCGTTAGGCCAAAGAAAAATAAATATTGGTTTAGGGTAACATGACCAAAACAAAATTAATAGGCTCGGTAGGTCGGCTTTTTTTTTTTTTTTTTTTTTTTTGTAGTCTCGCAAAATGTGCCAGAGGATATTTTTTTTAATATAAATGAAAAAAAAATGTAAGGGTCGGCGGGAAAAAAATAGGGTCGGTAGGGTTACTCTAAACCAACATATATTTTTGTTTGGCCTTATCAACGTTCTTGTGGCTGCTCTCCTTCTTCAGTTCACATAATTATGATTCTCTCTCTCTCTCTCTCTCTCTCTCTCTCTCTCTCTCTCTCTCTCTCTCTCTCTCTCTCTCTCTCTCCGTCCCCTACCCCTCAACTCACACCTTCAACCCTTGCAATCAAGGTCCAGGTTTGCTTGTTCTAGTCCTCGGTCAAGGTGTCGGGCCCACTAAACCACCGCAGTTGTCACTTTCCTCCTGTCCGTCACTGACAGACGTCCCTCACAGAAAATATAACAGTTTCCTGAAACCTCTTGTCCTCCATCTTGTTTATTCGTTCATGGGCTGAAACTCCCACGGCTTTTACGTGTATGACCGTTTTTACCCCGCCATTTAGGCAGCCATACGCCGCTTTCGGAGGAAGCATGCTGGGTATTTTCGTGTTTCTATAACCCACCGAACTCTGACATGGATTACAGGATCTTTTTCGTGAGCACTTGGTCTTGTGCTTGCGTGTACACACGGGGGTGTTCGGACACCGAGGAGAGTCTGCACACAAAGTTGACTCTGAGAAATAAATCTCTCGCCGAACGTGGGGACGAACTCACGCTGACAGCGGCCAACTGGATACAAATCCAGCGCGCTACCGACTGAGCTACATCCCCGCCCCTCCATCTTCTAACTTCGGAAGCAATAATATGCAATGCGAATGTGTACTGTGTACAGCGTAGGACAGAGATGGAACAGCACCTCATTCGGGAAAACATACGTGTGTATTATGTACGAGTAACATACATGCATGCCCCTTTGGACTTGACGAATCATTTGTCTTACTGTAAGGAGATTTAACATAGTTTTTAGCCGTGATGATTAAAGACAAAAGGGAGATAATATTGTGACAGTCACTGAAGTTGGGTCCCTTGTGGATGAGGTTTGTGCGACGTTAAAGTGTATGTTGTTTAATGACGTTAATAAACTACGGGGAAAGACAAAGCATAGTGTACAAAAAAGAGGGGCAATGAAAAAGTGTTTGTCAACTGAAAGCTTAAAGATGTTCGTGGGAGGAACATCGCCAACAAACGATTTGTTAAGCTTTGCAACTTAAAACATTTTCTGTCGAGTACTTAGATTAATTCAGATATGGCCTAACTTTTCTAGAGGAATGTCCAAATCAGGGTAGATAACCTTTTGAGATCGGGCTTTTGATGGGACCATTGTTGTAAGGTCGTGGAGCTCCTCCTTCGTTTGTCTAAGTAACAAGGAAGCACAATAGAAATTCAAATGTCTAAAAACAGAATGGATTCTAATGCAACAGGAATAGCGTTTACATATTTAAAGTTGTTTTGTCAACATATACGTACATGGATGCTATGAGCTATTGAGTTCCAAATCCAACGGTTTCATTCAGGGGGGGGGGGGGGGGGGTGCTCTTAATTTTCAGATGAGGGTTGTAGAACTTAGATTGGATACCCGATAACTGGACCGTAGATTCGACAGCGATAATTCCAAAGGATGTTGTGTTGTAAAAGTCATAGCTGCGAACGATTCAATATCAGAAATTAAGAAAATATTTCAGAGTAGTTTCTGTTTGGTATGTTTTTACTTCTAAATAAAAAGCAAGTCTTTATAAGAAAAAGAGGTCACGTATTAAATGAAGGGTGAAAATAATCACTCTACCCAAAAAAATTAAATGTAGGTTGAATGTCCTTGAATATCCTAAAAAAAACTAACAAATAGACATCAGTCAACAAAAAAAAACGTACGTCATAAATCTTGTACGTTTATACCCACTGAATAAATCATAAATCTTTTGAAAGAGCAATAAATCATGAATCTTTGGAAAGAGCAATAAATCACATTCTTTCGCGTTTTCATTTTCGACTCGTGCACGTGTACGTGTGTGTATGTGTGTGTGTGTGTGTGTGTGTGTGTGTGTGTGTGTGTGTGTGTGTGTGTGTGTGAGTGTGTGTGTGTGTGTGTGCGTACGTGCGTGCGTGCGTGCGTGCTTAAGTGTGTGTGTGTGTGTATGTCAGTGTGTGTGTGTGTGTCTGTCTGTCTCAGGCTGTCTGTCTGTCTGTGTCCGTGTCTTTGTCTGTGTGTGTCTGTCTGTGTATGTGTCAGTGTGTGCGTTTGTGTCAGCATGTGTGTGTAAGCGTATGTGTGTAAGTGGGTGTGTGCCTGTGAAAGAGAAGGCAAAGGTTGTGGTTCTGAATCCCTCAGTTTGTACTTTGTACTTTGTAGGAAGCCTTGACCGCTGTAACAAACAGACAAATTATGTAGTTGAAAGCTGACAACTGTTTGTAGTTAGGAGCATCATAAAGACTTACGAATATGACAGTGTTACATTATATACGCGGAGCTAACAACAAAACGTATAAAGTGACAAGATTCATGTTCAGAGCGCATTCAATTGCAAGAACGGGCGGAATTTTTGCGAAGATTTTCCTAATTTAAATAGTCTTAATTATCACATACAGAAAAAAAATACTGGTCAGATCTATGGTGGTTTACATCATCGTTAACCCGGGAATGAATGTATCTTTAAAACCAAATCTCTTTGCTGTGACAACACTGACGTGACTGGGGGAGCTAGCAGCTAGACAAGGGGCGGATCACATCATGTTTAAGGGGGGGTTTCCAAATTCCTTTTAGGGACAATTCCACGACAGGCGACAGGTGGAATGCCCCCCCCCCCCCCCCCGAAAAATGTTGATAAAAACAAAGAAAATTGAGCAATCTGGTGCAATCTGAGCAATGAAACTTCCCCAAAAACACCTTCCAAAAAGTACATTTAAGAAGACAAATTTGGAGTAAAATAAAGACAATTGTCCGGTCTGGTGCAACCTGAGCAAGGAAATTAGCCAACTACTTTCCAAAACCATCACTAAGAAGACAAAGGCCGGCTCCTAGGGGAGTCCGGGGGCATGCTCCCCCGGAATTTTTGTGATAAAAATCAAGGAAAATGGAGCAATCTGGTGCAATCTAAGCCATCAGATTTTCTTTGTTTTCAAATTTTATTTTCTCATTCTTTTTTTCTTAGGCTAGGAGGGGGGGGGTCCGGAAACACCGGAAACCCCCCCTGGATCCGCCCCTGTAGACGATATAATTTGTGTACATTGTGTACACATGTGCTCTGAAATGAATTGTAAAAGTTGTCGGCTAGGTTTATTTGTCTTTTCCCTTCGTCCGGGAGTCATGGGTGTCTTGTGTTCCTTTTTTGTGCCAGTTCCGCAATCCAGGTTGACGTTCTCAAAGCCGGGCATGACAGTTTAAAGCGAGGACACTGGGAATGATGAATGGATGGGGAACGCACTCTGAGTGTATATTATATGGCTCACGTCAGAATAAATTCACCTTCAAACTGACATGATTCTGCAAAATAAGGTCAGATTAAAAATCGGAGCAATTTTCACTAACACGTCTATTATTTTTGTTTCCGTTGATAAATAAACTCTACACAAAAATTAACCCTTGTAAAAGAAATATTTGATCCCAAAATTGTGCCTAATATTAAAGTGCCTTATACGCATTGAAAGTTGGAAACCAAGAAGGGTAACTATGTTATTGGAACGTTTAATTATTGACAAAACAAAACGTTACGTTCACTGATCTCCGACCAAGCGGACACTTATAACACTTATAACACTTATAACAAAGAAAAGAAAATCATCTGACAAATTATCCAGAAGCTCGTCTCGCTTGTGTCTTCGAGCGAGCTTCTGGATAATTTGTCAGCTCAGATAAGTTTATTTTCTTTATTTTCTGTCTCTGTCTATCTGTCTGTCTCTGTCTGTCTGCGTGTCTTTCTGTGCTTCTCTGTCTGTCTGTCTGTCTGTCTGTCTGTCTGTCTGTCTCTCTCTCTCTCTCTCTCTCTCTCTCTCTCTCTCGTAGTCCCTCTCTGGGCGAGGGCTGGTTGAAAAGAAGCTAATTTGTATTGCTTATGCCACAACCCTGATTTGAGTTGATCTCTCTCTCTCTATCTATCTCTCTCTCTCTCTCTCTCTCTCTCTCTCTCTCTCTCTCTCTCTCTCTCTCTCTCTCTCTCTCTCTCTATCTCTCTCTTTTTATATAAACGATATGGATATGACATTCGTAGCAAGCCTGGTTTTTATGTTGACTGGGTGGACGAAGCCGACAACCCTACCCGTAAGCTAAGTGTTGTAGACAGTTCTGATCTGGAAGACCAACGTGTACTGCCTTCGGAGCTGTTTCGGACCAAAGTACAGGTAAGGCGTGACGGCATTAAGTGCATCACCGTCACCCTCTATTACACGACAGGCACAGTTCTGGTGCAAGGGACCAAGTGTAATGTATGGCGAGACGAGGAATTCGATGCCATTGTTTCCTGCATCAAGGCTGTGTCTGCCCTCGATGCAGCCAACAGAAAAGCGTCGATGACGGAGAAGCTGTCAACTATGCGCCTCCCACCCACTTCACACGCCTCCAACGCCTCTTCAGGTCAAACCGCGACCACTAAACCTGCAAGAGCGTCTCGGCGTCTGAAATCTCTCGGTCCCGACAATGCCTCACTCGAGAGTATTAATGAAGACTCTGAGCTCGCTCTTGCACCTTCATTAGACAACTCTTACACTCCACCCCCCTCAGCACTCACTGACTCATGTGACATAAGCCCCGAAGGCACAGTGACACCTGTTCTTTCCCAAACTGAACAGAGCTCGACCTCTTCTCCCACATTCCATGGGAGTGTGACCCCATCGGCTGACCTTGTCAAGGCGACGCAAGAAGTCACAATCGTGTCGGACGGAACAAACGCTGAACACTCCTCTTCTCTGCTCGTGGACCACCCTGAACTTCGTGATGAGTTCATGTCCCTCATCGAGACAGCGAAGGCACAAATAAAAAGCGACCTTAAACACCACATTAACACGAAATGCAATAAATTCAACGACACACTAGCAACCATGAGGAAGGAGATGACTGAGCTGAGCAAGCAAAACCATACACTAAAGTCTCAGCTTGGTGACTTGAAAAGGCAAAACCAAAAGCTAGAGAAAGAGGCTGCAAACAGGAAAGAAAAAACAACAACAACAACAACAACAACAGAGTCACAAACCACTGTAGAAGCTATACCCGCTCAAGTCGATGCGGGTGTCGAAACGTTCAACAGGTTTGAAGCGCTGAACGATGAGGTGGAAACAAGTTCAGCTCTACCTAAGAGAGTCACTCAGCCTGTACTACAGAATGGCGCTGACACAAATGAAGAGTCTATCAATATCACACGAGAAAACAAACTGCGTCTATCTGCTGCGAAACTTCAGTCTCCCGACAACTTAAATCCACGGCAGCAGCTGGCAGAGCTCCGAGTAGCTTCTTCAACCACTCGCGTGCTGCTCGGTGACTCGGTGATGAGAACTGTCAGAGAAGAACTCATGTTTCCCGGCAAAGCGTCCCAAAACCTCAGTGTGTCGGGCCTCTGTGTGGACGATTTAACGCACTGGTTGACCAACATTCCACAATCCAAACAGGTTCAACTAGTAATCGTCCACATCGGGGTCAACACTTGCCGACACAACACCATCACAGAGACAGCATGGTCCGGATTGTTCAAGCTCATGAAGAAGGTGTTTCCTGCAGCACGTCTACATGCTTCCTCTCTTGTGCCACCAAAGGGAGAGCACGCTCTGAGCAAGACTGTAGCGACCTCCAATCATTCCCTGGAAAGGGTTTGTGCCAGAGAGTGTGTCTTGTTTACCGACCACACTGACACCTTCCTCACCGCCAGTGGCGCCCCTCGCAAGGCCCTGTACCGGGACGCCCTTCACCCAAGTCGGCAAGGTACCATACGCCTGGCATGCAATCTCAAGTTTGCCGATGTAAAGATTGTGGACAAAGAACAAGATCAACGAGGCCGAGAGAGAAAGGTGACAGAGGGGCCAATCTCACATCGCTACACCGGCCAGCCTGCTGCAACTTCGCAGCGCCGGGGACCTTTGCTGCAGACCCCTCGCGGAACCGGACAGCCGAGTCGCCACCACGACCAGGGACCGGAACTTGTGTTGCGAAACAGTCCAACGCCCTACCCACACCCACCCCCTCACCTAGGGGAGCGAAAGCAGCCGGGCAACACAACCACGACTTCTGCGAAACAAACCAACGATGTCTGCAGACTGCGCCGCTCCAGCGATCAGCAGCACTACAGCCAGTCCCATCAGGCAGTCAGAGAGGGGCCGCCCTACCCTGTGCCTCCATATGTCTGGCAATATGCAGCCCCTTGGTCTCCCCCGCGCCACATGCTTCCTTCATCATTCCCGCTCCAGACACACCATAACACAGTGCCACCCCACAGTGCATACGGTCCCATGCTCCCACATCTTCAACAGTGTTCCCCACCCTCCAGCTACCAGGGCTACTACAAGTACAACTCGGATATGTGTACGCTGGTGTAATGTCACGTGGAGTGTATTTCATAGGTGTGACGACTTATTTTTTGGATTACTCTTACATGTGTGTGTGTGTGTGTGTGTGTGTGTGTGTGTGTGTGTGTGTGTGTGTGTGTGTGTGTGTATGTGTGTGTGTGAGCGCATGTGTGTATGAGCGTGTGTGTGTGTGTGTGTGTGTGTGTGTGTGTGTTTGTGTGTGCGTGCGGTAAGAGAATGCGAGACAATACAGCATTATTGGTGTCATCTGCCATGATGGTAACACTTTGCATACTTTTATGTACGACTGTGCTACTGCACGAACATTTAGTAATTTACCCTTGTGAGGGTGTGAGCATGGTTTCGTGGCCTTTATCCTCCTGATTGAACTTCATATTACCTTCGTTTTTACTGTGCTGTGGTTCAGGCTGTCACAGCAACTCTTTCACAAAGAGACGAGAATCACATTCTTTGTCTTGCGTGAGACAGAGACTCGATGTGTGCGTGCTCCTTTATTGTGCGCCTTTAATCGGACAAGCCGCTTTAGTGACAGCAGTGTGTTCGGACGGTCAAGCGATTCGCCCTTTTCTATCGGATTGAAAGTGACTTCTGTTTCTAAGCGACAAGTGTGTCAACATTGACTCTTGTGTCAACTGCTTTGTGTCAGACTTGTTAAGAGTCTATTACACTAGTTCTGTAGTTTTAGTTTGGTTCTTTATCATTATAAACGGTAACAGTACCGTTTTATTTTTATTTTCCTGTTTCCTAATTGTGCTTGTCTGCTTTTCGATTTTCTACTTGCTTATTGTTTGTTTTCGCTGTTTACCTAGTTTGTCGTCGGAAACAGTTCCTTGTCTCTTTACTAGTTAATTTACGCTTGACGTTGTGTTTCGTAAAGTGTCATATATCATTTTGGTTCCATCACTGTTTTGTATCTCTTCATTATTTTGTTGTCTTGCTTACTGGATAATTAGCTGATTCAGTATCAATAAGTATATTGTTTAATTAAACAAACAAACAAACAAAAAACGCCCCAAAACGCTACTTGAGCTTAAATATGAGTAGCTCTCCTACTACATGGCCAACAAAACAGGGTCTCCGTGTTGGGCACCTGAACATTAACCATGCTATAAATAAAATCAATGATATTTCTACAATGCTGTTAAATACTGGAACAAGTTTTCACATTTTTGGGATCACAGAATCAAGATTAACACCTCAGATTTCGGATTCTGACGTTGTTATTCCAGGTTACAGTACGTTACGCAGAGACCCTCAGCAAAGTAGAGAAACTGGTATACTTTTGTACATAAGTGAATCAATTAGTTATACACGAATAATACACCTTGAGAACTTCGTGGAATCTGTGTGGATTGAAGTTAAGTTGAGAGGAGCACCTCCACTCCTCATAGGATTTTGTTATAGAAATCCCGCAGAGCGAGCAAACTGGTCAGATAACTTTACACAGATGTTAGATGCAGTTCTGCTCGAGTCAAAGGAAACAATTCTGTTGGGAGACTTTAATGTTGATTTGCTTAAACAAAACAAGCAGTGGGTTGATATGATTAACCTCTATAATCTTAAACAAATAGTCAACACTCCCACTAGAGTCACATCATCCAGCAGTACTCTGATAGATCATATCTATGTTACTGATCACCATAATATTGTCGAATGTTGTGTTCCAGCCAATGGTTGCAGCGATCATTTTCCTGTCTGTTTAACATGGTCAAGAAAGGGTGTCAAAATTCCTAAAGTTGGTCACAAGACAATAAAATACCGCTCTTTTTCTCAATTTAACGAAGACACCTTTCTACATGAACTTTGGAATTCCCCACTATCTGATACTTACAATTTTACGGATCCGGACGAAGCCCTAACACATTGGCTTAGTGCCTTCAATGACATATACGATAAACATGCTCCGTGGAGAATAAAGAGAGTTAGGCACATTGTAAAACCTAAATGGTTTGATAATGATTTACAACATGCCATTGACCATCGCGATTTTTTAAAGTCGGTTGGCAAGGAAGAGGAATACAGAGAACAGAGAAATAAGGTAAATTCACTTAAACGAACAAAAAAGATAAAATATTTTCGTGACCTAGCATCAAGTTCAAAGCAAAACTCAAAGAATATATGGAAGGCAATAAATGAACTTACGAATAAAAAGGCTGCCAGTCATCCGAGTTGTATCAAGGACATATCTCCCGATGCTTTAAACACACATTTTTCCAAAATTGCTGAAAATGTGATTAAAAATGACAAGTCCAAATTAAATGATTTGAAAGTTTTAGAAGAATTTTGCAAATCAAAACAAATTTCATGTCAAGCAAAAATTCCCCTTCTTACAGTACCTGAAGTTTTTCACGCACTTACACACCTCAAGCAAACAGGCACCCGGGGGCTCGATGGGCTTGATGGTAGGATTCTTAAATTGTCAGCCCCCGTAATTTCTGAAACACTTACCTACATTTACAATCTCTGTTTAGACAAAAAATATTTTCCAGTCGCCCTGAAACAGGCTAAAGTCATTCCTCTGTTTAAATCAGGTGACAAAAGAGACCCCTCAAATTATAGGCCAATTTCCATTTTGTCTGTGTTATCAAAACCACTGGAAAAGCATATCAACAAACACATCCTAACACATTTCAACCAAAACAACTTATTCCATCCTAAACAATCAGGATTTAGAGCTAAGCATTCCTGCCACACTGCCTTAATCTCTCTTGTTGATCAGTGGTTGGACAAAATAAACGATAATGAATTCTGTGGTGCCATTTTCGTAGACTTTGCAAAAGCCTTTGACGTAATTGATCACACATTATTGCTTAGAAAATTCGGTTTGTATGGCGTCGGATATGATACTATCAATCTTGTTAGTTCATTCCTCTCTGACAGACAACAGACAGTTCTTACAAACACTAGAGCATCGAGCATGCAAGCTGTAGATTACGGTGTACCACAAGGATCGGTATTAGGACCTCTGCTCTTCTCAATATATGTTAATGACCTCCCCCTTTATATTCAACATTTATGTGAACTTTTTGCAGATGATACCACAATTCACTCCAGTAACAAAAATTTAACTCGCTTATCAGAATCCCTCCAAGGAAGTCTAAACCAGCTGACAGAATGGACTGACCTAAATCACATGTCTCTTAACCCAAAGAAAACCAAATATATGATAATTACAACTAGACAAAAACGACAGAATTTTACCTCAACTGGTCCCGATTTAATGATTGACGGCAATATAGTGGAAAAAGTCGACCATCACAAAGTTCTAGGTGTCCACATCGATAACAACCTGTCTTGGTCAACTCACATTGAACAACTTAGTAAATTAGTGTCAAAGAAAGTGTACCTCTTATCTAGAATTAAACACTTCCTTAATTGTCAAGCCAGGAAGTTATTTTTCACTGCTCATATTCAGTCTCTTATTGATTACGCATCCACTCTATGGGACTCTGCAAGTGATAATTCCCTAAAGCTACTCAGCAGATTACACAAAAGAGCGCTAAAAGTAGTATTACTCAAACAGACTACTCTCACCGACTCAGACTACATCAACATAGGGGTCCTACCTCTGAAGTCAAGAATGAATTACAACAAAGGAATAATGATGCATAAAATTATGACAGAAAATGCACCCGAAACCATTTGCTCAAAGTTCTCTTTGAAGAATTCGCACCACTTTATAAAACTAAACACTCCTCTTCCTAGGATAGACCTATTTAAATCAAGTCTTGTTTATTCAGGAAGCAGCCTCTGGAACGCTCTTCCGGACGCCCTGCGGCAATCCACCAACACAGATTCTTTTAGAACCAAATATTCTTTCCATTTAATGAACTCTATGAACAAATAAACTTGATTGGTATGTTTTCTTTGTATACAGTTGTTCATTATCGGAATTATGGTTTATTGTGACAAAATCACGAAGATTTGGCTCTGTAATACATTGTTTTGCTGAGCTAATGTATTGTTGGGTTACTTTCCGTTTATCTTCATTGCTTTACACCCAATTTTGAACACTACCTTATGATCTACAATGCTTCTACATAATGCGCTTCATGTACATAAACTTATATGTTCAACCATTAATGTTTTTATGTAACCTTTTTTTCCCTAGTCATAGTTATAGTAAAATAGTTTAGTCCCTCTTTAGGGCGAGGGCCAGATGCAAAAAAGCATATCTATGCTTATTCTTGTCACCCTCGAAAAATAAAGATTTGTCATAAAGATTTGTCTCTCTCTCTCTCTCTCTCTCTCTCTCTCTCTCTCTCTCTCTCTCTCTCTCTCTCTCTCTCTCTCTCTCTCTCTTGTTCAAATATGTATACAAATATATTCATCATCGCTTATTCAAGGCGTTTATCACTATCTCGTCAACGTCAGTCTACGGATGTAAATGATCCACCAGCGAGCCAAAATATTCAACTTGATATTCAGCCTTGTTTTCTTGCTGTTTAGTTGTGCAAATTGAACTAAAATAATGTGCTGTGTTTTTGATTAGTTTGCAATTACAATATCATATAGGCCGACACCAAATTAATTATTAAAGTATGTACATTGATTACAAAAAGTTCAGATAGTTCTATCTCCTCTTCGGCTAACCCTCTGGCCTGGCTTTTTATTGGGATAAAGACAACCCTCCACTTGGACAAATACAACACATTATTCCCCCCTCTGCTTCTTTCTCTCTGTAAACGTGTAGGGCTAGTTATTTTTCGGTAACTTACCCAACAACCAAAATCACTTACCCAACAACGGACCTGAATCCTCGATAGCTCACACGGGTTGATGAGTTAGACTTTGAGGGAACTACTTTAGCGATTGAAAAGTTTCGAACGCTCTAATGTACGAAATATACATATCTAGACCAAACAATACAAACATACTGCAGTTAAACTGGCAACTACAGGCTTGAACACATTAATCTCCATATAAAATCCATGAGTTTGGTTGTTTTCTAAATCCAAATCTAACGCTCAGTGCAGAGAAATATCCTACATACGTGAGAGAGACACCCGTGAGATAATAATAGTTCAAATCACACGTGTGTATATCATGTAAATGAGGTCATGTCAAGCAAGCCTGGCAAGGACCTGTTTTTCCACTGCTTATGATGCCAAAGTCAACCGAGACAAACGTCATTATAGAAACAAAAATTGCGCTCGCTAATTACCCTCGATGAATCTTTAGAACTAACACGTCACGCCACACTTTCAGAGTGACGTTTCTTTGCTTTGACGTAATAGATTGAACGAGGCTTTAGAAGAGATCGAGGTTCTAAAACAAGCGTCTTCAATTTAGCTGCCTCGACTGCAGGACATTTTCAGTAAAATACACGTTAGTAAAGTATGTAGGATAAACAGAATACTACATGGCTTGCTGTGTTGTACCAGATTTTATTCTCTCTTTAGATCTCTTATGGGTGCAAGCAAACTCACAAGGCAAGTAACTCTCGTACTCTGCCTAGCGACAAGAGTAGTTCCCCTTCCAAATTTTATGAACTGAGTTGCTTGGACAAAAGACCAATCCGACGGTTAGTTTTCGACAATATTTCATTTTATAAACAGATCACACGCAACCAAGTGCACACATCTTATCAATTCAAAGAACATACAGCGGTTTCATACATTATTTTGCCCCAGAAAACTGAACTTCATACAGTTTTTAACGTTGGAACACGGGTGCAAAAGTTCGTCTGCTGGTCCCATTCGAAGAAAGAACATTTCCTGAGCGATACCAAAACATGAACAGAACACACACTATCTGCCTTTACCGCCACAGCAGAATAACAACATAACTGTGTACTTGATTTTAGTCCAAAACAGGGAAACTGACAAGAAGTGTTGACAGAATTGAATGATTTTCCCTGAACTATACAACCGCGCATTATTCAATCGCCTGCGCAGGTAGACTGGTTGAGTGAATCGGATTCGATCAAACTTTCGCACAAAAACTCCTCTTTTCTTTGAATAACTGAAGAAAGGAGGAATAAAGAGGTTACATACCTCGTCTCAGTGATTATCAAACATAATGGTCTCAGTTCGCGGTCATGAAAAAGCTCGCTGAAACTTCGACCATTACTTTTAATAATCACTGAGACTCGGCATGTAACCTCTACTTAACACCCTGCCTGCATCAGGGGAGGATTAGGGGGGGGCGGGGGTTACAAGGGGTTCCGGACCCCCCCCCCCCCCCCCCCCCCGGCTAAAAAAAATGATTACTAACTTTATAATGAGTGGCTGCTGACACCAGTTGATCATGTGTAAAATCAAGGATAAGCCATAAATTGTTCATAAAATAGCTAAAACTCTTCTGCTTCGGGGGGGGGGGGGCAAAGCCCCCCAGACCCCCCAACGGAGCCTTGCCCATGTACCCCACAAGGGATCTACCCCTGGACAGGTTGTAACCCCACCCCCCTCTGGCTTAACTGCTCCGCCCCTGTGCATGATGTGGGTGGTTTTTTTTTGAATGAATGAATTTTTAAATAATAAAAAAAACATTTAACAAAATAAAAAGCCTCTCATGGCTTTTACCTAATTAACTTTTTTAGAAAAATGCCACTGTGCACATACAGCACTCAGGCTGTTCATTTTTCGTATGTTTTCAAGCAGAGGGCGTTAACGGAATGTTCTGGTGAGTTCTATGTAAGTATTTTGTTTGTTTGTTTGTTTGCTTAACGCCCAGCCGACCACGAAGGGCCATATCAGAGCGGTGCTGCTTTGACATAATTATAACGTGCGCCACACACAAGACAGAAGTCGCAGCACAGGCTTCATGTCTCACCCAGTCACATTATTCTGACACCGGACCAACCAGTCCTAGCGGAACTAACCCCATAATGCCAGACGCCAGGCGGAGCAGCCACTAGATTGCCAATTTTAAAGTCTTAGGTATGACCCGGCCGGGGTTCGAACCCACAACCTCCCGATCACGGGGCGGACGCCTTACCACTAGGCGTGTAAGTATTAATAATACTTTAAGTGTGTGTGTGTGTGTGTGTGTGTGTGTGTGTGTGTGTGTGTGTGTGTGTGTGTGTGTGTGTGTGTGTGTGTGTGTGTGTGTGTGTGTGTGTGTGTGTGTGTGTGTGTGTGTGTGTGTGTGTGTGCGAAGGTGTCCCATCATTATATGTAGTGATGATCTGTGATTGTAGTTGATAACGATCGATTTATTTGAATTGTGTATTGTGTACGTGATTGTGTTTTCATTTATTTAAAGTTTTTCGGGTTTTTTATATTTAGTCAAGTTTTGACTAAATATTTTAACATCGAGGGGGAATCGAAACGAGGGTCGTGGTGTATGTGCGTGTGTGTGTGCGTGTGTGTGTGTGTCTGTGTGTGTGCGTGTGTGTGTGTGTGTGTGTGTGTAGAGCGATTCAGACTAAACTACTGGACCGATCTTTATGAAATTTGACATGAGAGTTCCTGGGTATGAAATCCCCGAACGTTTTTTTCATTTTTTTGACAAATGTCTTTGATGACGTCATATCCGGCTTTTCGTGAAAGTTGAGGCGGCACTGTCACGCCCTCATTTTTCAACCAAATTTGTTGAAATTTTGGTCAAGTACTCTTCGACGAAGTCCGGGGTTCGGTATTGCATTTCAGCTTGGTGGCTTAAAAATTAATTAATGACTTTGGTCATTAAAAATCTGAAAATTGTAAAAAAAAATAAAAATTTATAAAACGATCCAAATTTACGTTTATCTTATTCTCCATCATTTGCTGATTCCAAAAACATATAAATATGTTATATTCGGATTAAAAACAAGCTCTGAAAATTAAATATATAAAAATTATTATCAAATTTTTTTTTTCGAAATCAATTTAAAAACACTTTCATCTTATTCCTTGTCGGTTCCTGATTCCAAAAATATATAGATATGATATGTTTGGATTAAAAACACGCTCAGAAAGTTAAAACGAAGAGAGGTACAGAAAAGCGTGCTATCCTTCTCAGCGCAAGGAATACCCCGCTCTTCTTGTCAATTCCACGTGCACTGCCTTTGCCACGGGCGGTGGAGTGACGATGCTACGAGTATACGGTCTTGCTGCGTTGCGTTGCGTTCAGTTTCATTCTGTGAGTTCGACAGCTACTTGACTAAATATTGTATTTTCGCCTTACGCGACTTGTTTTTAAATGTGTATTGTTGCTGTTATTAAGATTATTGTTTAAGATTGATTGTAAGGCGCTTAGAACTATTTTAAGATTTGCGCCCTATAAATACCCTTATTATTATTATTACACCCCCGGTATAGGGGTGTGTATAGGATTCGGTCGATGTGTTTGTTTGTTTGTTTGTTTGTTTGTGTGTTTGTGTGTTTGTGTTCGCATATAGATCTCAAGAATGAACGGACCGATCGTCATCAAACTTGGTGAACAGGTTCTATACATTCCTGAGACGGTCCTTACAAAAATTGGGACCAGTCAAACACACGGTTAGGGAGTTATTGGTGGATTAAGATTCTACAAGGACTTATAGAGGGACATATTAATGGTCAAAGGGAAATAACCTTCTCAGTTGGTGGCAGTGAGAATGGTTATTTCCCTTTGACCAACGGGGGTGTTTTTCCTACCTCGGAGGAATTTCTTGTTATTATTATTATTATTATTATTATTATTATTATTATTATTATTATTATTATTATTATTATTATTATTATTATTTAAGTTATTGAGACATCCCAGTGCACTAAGGGATTTATAGAGCAAATCGAGAAAATTCATTATTGAACGAAGCGCATAGCGCTGAGTTCAATAATTATTTTCGAGATTTGCTCTATAAATCCCTTAGTGCACTGGGATTGTTTCAATAACGATATTGTCAGTACCGCCATAGAAAAAAGAAGATTCCAAAGGCACATTTTGCAACGCGCATTTGAATAGGCATAACTGTGTGGTCAGGTCGTGTACACTGAGTAAAGATCTACTTTTGTGTGGGGTGTCTCAAGTGTGTCGTGCTTTCGTCACACGCATTTTAATTTCTGTTGGTAAATTCCAGTGTAGCGTTCATCTGAACAGTGATGATCTTTCAGAGAGACCTCATTTGAACTCGGAGAAAGGACTTTGCTCTTCATTATTTGCGATTCAAACCTCCAGTTGAGCTTCGACGGATTGACTGTGCGGAGTGACTCCCCTTGAAATGACTCGAAGCGGGACTCGACTGTTCGCACATTTTCAAAACAAATGTGGCATATTTCTCGTGTTGCAGTGTAACTGTATCATCAGAAAGACACCTAATAATAATAATTGTCAGTAAGTACTGGTGTCACATGACTGATGTGAACCAGTTGATTGGCTAATGGCGATGCGCTAAAACTGTTAGCGCACTCTTGGAGTGCGCTAACTTTTCCACAGAGCGTATTCTTACGCCCTTTACCTAAGCAAGACTGTGCTCTCATCCTCAGAATTAATTACTGACATGTAGCTTATATTTTCCACAATACCAAATGACCATAAATTCCCTGCTTCTCAATTAAAGCAGAAGTGGTTTTTTTCTGACAGATTGCATGTGCCTGTGCCACAGTGCGGCTGCCACTGATCTAAAAATACAAGCCGCTGTGTTTCATCTAATTCTCGCCGACTTGCATAGATTCTTCTCATCGTGTTAGTGGCATGTAGCTTATCATCCACATTACCAAATGATGAGTTAATATAAAATTCCCACCCGCTAGCAGAAAACACAAGTGTTATTCCGATAACGTACCAGCTAGACCAGTTTGGAAGACTGACTCGATCGACTCTGTCATACGTAGCCGCACTGACTACACTGAAATACGACTGCATCAGTTCAGTAAATGAATGGTTTCCGAATTATTATTTCAAGGCAAGAACAATCGTAATCGAAAACGTGTAGGGTTCAGAACGTTCTTACCATTATAAGACTTATTACCAGCGTGCCCGAGTCGTGCGTGCAGACTCAGTCAGTGCAGACTGCATGCAGTGGTTTGATTGCCCTAGCAGACGACATAAACCCCGCTCAGCAAATTAACATGTTGGGAAAATGTGAACGAAAAAACGATGGGGATATAATACGTGTAGGGTTCAGAGCATTCTTACCGTTCATATTTAGTATCAGACTCCCCGATGAGTGAAGATACAACACGAGAAATATGCCACATTTGTTTTGAAAATGTGCGAACCGTCGAGTCCCGCGGCTTCGAGTCAATTCAAGGGGAGTCACTCCGCACAGTCAATCCATCGAAGCTCGACTGGAGGTTTCGAATCGCAAATAATGAAGAGCACAGCCCTTTCTCCGAGTTCAAATGAGGTCTCTCTGAAAGATCATCACTGTTCAGATTAACGCTACACTGGAATTTACCAACAGAAATTAAAAATGCGTGTGACGAAAGCACGACACACTTGAGACACCCCACACAAAAGTAGATCTTTACTGTACACGACCTGACCACACAGTTATGCCTATTCAAATGCGCGTTGCAAAATGTGCGCTTGGAATCTTCTTTTTTCTATGGCGGTACTGACAATATCGTTATTGAAACAATCCCAGTGCACTAAGGGATTTATAGAGCAAATCTCGAAAATAATTATTGAACTCAGCGCTATGCGCTTCGTTCAATAATGAATTTTCTCGATTTGCTCTATAAATCCCTTAGTGCACTGGGATGTCTCAATAACTTAAATAATAATAATAATAATAAATGAGCATTTATATAGCGCAACATCATAACTTTACAATTATGCTCTTTGCGCTTGACACATTTAAAATTAAAAAA
>NW_027127284.1:0-32835 GCF_037325665.1 Littorina saxatilis
TCTGCGTGTAACTAAGTACCAGCCCACCAGTATCGGTCCAAAATCGATTTTTCTTCCGTAATCTCGGATGGTGTCTGTTTTCCTCAAATTCATTTATCTTCAGAAAGTTCATTTCGAGAACAGCGTCTGTGGAGTTGCTCTTCTGTAATGTATGTCCTCAGAGGTAAAGCTAACCCATAAAATGAATGAGGTCGTCTCAATTTTCTTGTTCGCTGAAAAGCAACACTACCATCACTATAGTGGCTGGATTGGTGACGGTTTCCTTCTTCATCTTTTAAAAGAAAACTCTTTTTGCAATGTAGGTTTCATAACAAATGCTCTTTTTATTCAAGCAAAAATTACGACCAGAAAGAAAAACTTCGGAATGTGGGTTTTTTCTCCAGTTTGCTATCATATGATGAACATGTACAATAACAAACAAACAAAATGAAATCCAAGTGAAACATTTATATTCGAATCAAGATCGTTTAAATAAATGCATGACTTGTTTCGACTTCAAAACCTAACCTTTTGTTCCAGTTTTACTCTGATAACACCACACCCACAGATCACCCCATCCTACCGCTCTCCCCCCACCCAGACCCACCCTCCACCCCATCCTACCGCTCTGCCCCCCACCCAGACCCACCCTCCACCCCATCCTACCGCTCTCCCCCCCCCCCCCCCCCCCACCCAGACCCACCCTCCACCCCATCCTACCGCTCTCCCCCCACCCAGACCCACCCTCCACCCTCATCCCCTTTCACACACTTGCTGAAGCCTGCACTGAACGAGACATTGCTGAATTTCTTTATCTCTTCAATCCCATTTTTTTCCTTTCATTTTTTATTTATTTTCTATTATTGCAAGCTTTCTTTTATCTCCTGTGAAGAATCATGTGGATCCCCCCCACCCCCCCCCCCCCCCCACCCCTTCCCCCTGGCCTTGAATGTTACGAATTCATCAATGAATTAAAAATCAATCAGGCGCACGATGTCTTCATTTAAAGGTGTTGTCTCGCAGCCCCGGCGTCATTCATTCTCACATATAGGCCTATATATTAATGGTTATAAATGTGTGAGGAAAAAATAGACTTGCGCAATTAATAGGCGATGTTCGGAAATAACTGTCGGATTTGTATTGGTTGTGAAAGAGTGACTTTTCTTGCTTCTAAGTTACATTATAGGCCAGTCACTAGCGAGGAATATGTCCGAAACTCGTGGACAGGGAGCATGAAAGTGTGCCTCAATAAAAGTAACAGTATTCACAACCCATATAGTTATTTCCAGAGTTAGTCTGTTCTCACAGGTCTGTGAATGGTTAGAAATTCGCAGAAAACATTGGATACAGGAGAAAATAAGAAATACAATGATGCACTTTTGATTCAAATTCCGGGGTTTTTTTTTAAGTGAAAAATCGGCAAATTTTGAATGAACAAATGCAATCCCATAGTCAGGGCCAAGTCAAGGATTGTGTGACAAAATTGTCAATCGAATTGATGAAAAAAGGTCACCGTGATAGTGCGGTCGCAACTTTTACAAACCGTCTAATATGGCGTCATCGAAAAGTTCTTTTCAAATTCGGAGAAATACGACTCAAGAGAATTATCTCAAAATGTGTTCATCAATGTTCATGAAACTCCGTTCAGTACTTAGGGGTGTGTATAGGATTCGGTCGATGTGTTTGTTTGTTTGTTTGTGTTCGCATATAGATCTCAAGAATGAACGGACCGATCGTCACCAAACTTGGTGAACAGGTTCTATACATTCCTGAGACGGTCCTTACAAAAATTGGGACCAGTCAAACACACGGTTAGGGAGTAATTGGTGGATTAAGATTCTACAAGGACTTATAGAGGTCAAAGGAAAATAACCATTCTCACTCAGTCACTGCCACCAACTGAGAAGGTTATTTCCCTTTGACGGGGGTGTTTTTCCTACCTCGTAGGAATTTCTTGTTGATAAATGCTTTGCACACATACACACACACACACACACACACACACACACACACACACACACACACACACACACACACACACACACACACACACAAAGTGCAGTTGTTCTCGTGTTTGCGATCACGTGCACGACAGATCTGTCCAGACATTTGAGAAGAGCATAGTAAAGGATGGGGAGCGTAGTTCAGTCGGTAGCGCACTGTCCTTAAAACCAGGGGGAGCATCTCGTTACTCCCCCATATCGTTACTCCCCCGGCTCGTTACTCCCCCGTATCGCTACTCCCCCGGCTCGTTACTCCCCCGTGCCTTTTTATTACACAAAAGTAATGTAGTTATTACTTAATTGAATTTTCAAGAGAGAGAGAGAGAGAGAGAGAGAGAGAGAGAGAGAGAGAGAGAGAGAGAGAGAGAGAGAGAGAGAGAGAGAGAGAGAGAGAGAGAGAGAGAGAGAGAGAGAGAGAGAGAGAGAGGAGCATGTTTAAAGAACTTACAACTGTCAAATCTGCCTGTACATTCGTGTACAGTACATCTTTGGAAAAAAAGTATATATTTTAAGCAGAAGAGATACGGGGGAGTAACGAGATGCTCAGCTCGTTACTCCCCCGTATCGCTACTCCCCCGGCTCGATACTCCCCCGTATCGTTACTCCCCCGGCTCGTTACTCCCCCGTATCGCTACTCCCCCGTACACAGAAAATGACTGGATAACCCTGTGATAGTAAATTGGCATGAAATATTGTTTTTCCGGAGAAACAATATTTCATGCCAACTTACTATCACAGGGTTATCCAGTCATTTTCTGTGTACGGGGGAGTAACGAGCCGGGGGAGTAGCGATACGGGGGAGTAACGAGCCGAGGAAGTAACGAGCCGGGGAAGTAACGAGCCGGGGGAGTATCGAGCCGGGGGAGTAGCGATACGGGGGAGTAACGAGCTGATCCCAAACCGGGTTGCTATCGGCGTGGGTTCGAACCCGGATCTCGGCGAGGAATTTATTTCCAAGAGTCAACTTTGTGCATAATCCTCCATGTGTCCGAGCACCTCGTGCTCTCGCATGCGCACGATGAAGACTCCAAGCTCACAGCGAAAGTCTCAGGTCTTCAAAAAAACACGAATACACGCATTCAGGGGTATATAATAAAATATTAAAAACAATATGAAAAAAACTCGGGTATCGCGATGCTGTCGCTGCATGAATTCCCAGGGATAGAATCCCAAATGTCCTTGCATTGAGGCAATTCTCCAAAAACAATAAAGATGTACACGTACTGAATATCAATGCAAAACAAAACAAAACCTTTTCCCGCTTGGACACATACAACAAAATCAACAGCATGGCTGGTTCCTATACAGAATGGTATATTCTTTGTCGAATCAGTTTTGCAAATTGACAACGGTGTCAATTACAAAGTAAACTCATCAAATAAATCCCAACACTACAACAGAAGGGAGGTGGGGTGGGTGGGGGAGGGGGGGGGGGGGCTAGCTTTGTTGGTAGAGCACTGGACTGGTGATTCTCGGGTCGCGGGTTTGAATCCAGGCCGTTGTCACGATTTCATCTTTCGCCTGTGTACATATTTCCCCCTCGACATATACTCAAGACTGAAATGTTGTTTCCTGGTAAAATTAAGAAGTGAAATTATTTATGGACGAAAAGCATGTCAGTTTCTTGCATGTGAAGAAAATTGGTGGTAACATTTAATAGATTTCACCCCCAAAATCGAATTCTTCGAAAACGTGTACTGAGTGGTTACGTCCCTTGAGTAAGAAGGAAAACATTTTAGGATGAATCAAATTTCTAAGTTAAATAAAACAAATTGGTTGCACAAATTTGGCCCCATGAATGTAAGGTACACAAGGTCGCTCATCAGTACTATTGAAGGGTGTTTTTTTTTTGGTTCAGTTTAGAGTTTATACTAGATCAACGAGGCCGAGAAGCGAAATATCAACACGGCGAAAGATGAAAACGTCACACCGGGATGGACACGGATCAACTGTATGTGCACACTCAGAGATGGTATCAATTTCCCATTCTTATTCTGCCAAAAGTGTAGGTGGCTAATTACCCCTAAACACACACACACGCTTCGGTAGCACGAATCTTGTTGCTGCTAGCTTTCCACTGGGAGGAAGCGACCCAGATTTCTCAGCATTGGGGTAATAAACATTTTTTTAAACTTGAGAGAGAAAAAAAGCTAGTCCGAGTACCCTCTCGTTTGTAGCACTTATGAAAGACAGGTCTGAAATTCAAACACAAACTAATAATTATTTGGATTGGGGTTGGATTTAGAAACAGAGTACACACGGGCAATGTCCCTTTAACTGAAGGTTAAGTGAAACCTGCGAACACATCTCCCACGCGCCCTTTGTGAACAAAGGGTAAAAGAATAAAACCTTTTTATCTCTTTGCGGAAAACTTCGCGCACATTTTTTAAGGTGTTCGTTTCAGGTCTGTTTAAATCTATTTCCGGTATCACCCCTTTGTAGCAAATTACACATATTTTCTCGACCGCGCAACTGAATGTATTGAGTGATTAGTGAAACCAGGAAGGGAAGCTGTGGGTTTGCACAGTGGAATGAGTGCCTTTTTGTTCACATTGATTCATTTCATTTGTATTCCTTCCCTTATTTTCTTCTTCCTTCCTTTTTACATTTAGTCAAGTTTTGACTAAATGTTTTAACATCGAGGGGGAATCGAAACGAGGGTCGTGGTGTATGTGCGTGCGTGTGTGTGTGCGTGTGTGTGTGTGTGTGTGTGTGTGTGTGTGTGTAGAGCGATTCAGACTAAACTACTGGACCGACATGAGAGTTCCTGGGTATGAAATCCCCGAACGTTTTTTTCATTTTTTTGATAAATGTCTTTGATGACGTCATATCCGGCTTTTCGTGAAAGTTGAGGCGGCACTGTCACGCCCTCATTTTTCAACCAAATTGGTTGAAATTTTGGTCAAGTAATCTTCGACAAAGCCCGGGGTTCGGTATTGCATTTCAGCTTGGTGGCTTAAAAATTAATTAATGACTTTGGTCATTAAAAATCGGAAAATTGTAAAAAAAAATAAAAATTTATAAAACGATCCAAATTTACCTTTATCTTATTCTCCATCATTTGCTGATTCCAAAAACATATAAATATGTTATATTCGGATTAAAAACAAGCTCTGAAAATTAAATATATAAAAATTATTATCAAAATTAAATTGTCCAAATCAATTTAAAAACACTTTCATCTTATTCCTTGACGGTTCCTGATTCCAAAAACATATAGATATGATATGTTTGCATTAAAAACACGCTCAGACAGTTAAAACAAAGAGAGGTACAGAAAAGCGTGCTATCCTTCTTAGCGCAACTACTACCCCGCTCTTCTTGTCAATTTCACTGCCTTTGCCATGAGCGGTGGCCTGACGACACTACGAGTAAAATTGCATTGCGTTCAGTTTCATTCTGTGAGTTCGACAGCTACTTGACTAAATATTGTATTTTCGCCTTACGCGACTTGTTACATTTAGTCAAGTTTTGACTAAATGTTTTAACATAGTTTTACATTTAGTCAAGTTTTGACTAAATGTTTTAACATAGACGGGGAATCGAGACGAGGGTGTGGTGTATGTATGTGTGTGTGTGTGTGTGTGTGTGTGTGTGTGTGTGTGTGTGTGTGTGTGTGTGTGTGTGTGTGTGTGTGTGTGTGTGTGTGTATAACGCGATTCCGAGAAACTACTGGACCGATCTTTATGAAACTTAACATGAGAGTTCCTGAGTATGATATCTCCAGACGTGTTTTTCATTTTTTTGATAAATGTCTTTGATGACGTCATATCCGGCTTTTTGTGAAAGTTGAGGCGGCACTGTCACGCTCTTATTTTTCAACCAAATTGGTTGAAATGTTGGTCAAGTAATCTTCGACGAAGCCCGGACTTTGGTATTGCATTTCAGCATGGAGGCTTAGAAATTAATTCATGAGTTTGCTCATTAAAGTTGTCATTAAAATCACATTCCCGCGAACAGATTTAAAATTGATTGCATCGTATTCGTCATCAAATTCCGAATCTAAAAATATATACATATGTCATGTTTACTCTTAAAATGTGATCACAATTAACGAAAATAGATTAATTAGTACTACAATTAAAATGTATAAAATCGATCCAAAACGATTTCATCTTATTCTTTATTACTTCCTGATTCCAAAAACATATAGATATGATATGTTGTACGTGTATTCAAAACAAGCTCAAAAAGTTAACAAGAATACAGAAAAGCGCGCTTTCCTGCTAAGCGCAATACGCTACCGCGCTATTTTTGCTTTTCTATTTCACTGCGTTTTGCACGTGGGAGGTGAGCGATTTCCTTCTCGCGGCGATTGACGAAGCTGTTTTGTATTGGTGAAAAAATGCAGTGCGTTCAGTTTCATTCTGTTAGTTCGACAGCTTGACTAAATGTAGTAGTTTCGCCTGACGCGACTTGTTTATCCTTACTTCCATCCTTCTGATTCATTATGGCGTTTACTTTACGCACTGTGAAACCAGCACATTTTTGTTCACATTTTATTCAGTTTTGTTAACTCCTCCCCGTCTTTCCTTCTTCCTTACTTCCATCCTTCTGATTCATTATGGCGTTTACTTTACGCACTGTGAAACCAGCAACAGAGTGCTTTCAATGCTTCCTATTGTGTTCTTAATTCCCACATTTGTTTTCCTTTTTGCCTTCCTTCCTTCCTTATTTTTTTTGTTCCTTCCTTTCTTTCTTCCTTCCGTTTATATTTTAGTCCTTAATGGTTGGTAACTTGTCAAACCAACATTAAGAAACGTAATTTGGGAACTGTGCATTCAGTGTATCTTTTTACGTTTAGTTAAGTTTTGTTTTCTCTTAGATCTTTCTTTCATTCTTTCTCTCTTTCTTTCTTTCTCTCTTTCTTTCTTTCAATTTCTCTGTCTTTATTTCTGTGTCTGTCTTTATTTCTCTCTCTTTCTTTCTTTCTTTTTTGCATTTGGTCAAGTTTTGACTAAATGCTTTAACATAAACGGGGAATCGAGACGAGGGTTGTAGTTTGTGTGTTTATGTGTGTGAGTGTGTATGTGTGTGTGTGTGTGTGTGTGTGTAGAACGATTCCAAGACAACTACTGACCGATCTTAATAAACCTTCTCATGAGAGTTCCTGGGTATGATATCCCCAGACCACTTTTTTCCATTGTTTGATAAATATCATTGATGACGTCATATCCGGATGTTCGTGAAAGTTGAGGCGGCACTGTCACGCCCTCATTTTTCGATCAAATTCATTGAAATTTTAGTCGACTAATCTTCGACTCAGTCCGGACTATGGGATTGCATTTCAGCTATGAAGCTTGAAAATTAATAAACGGGTTTGGTCATTAAAAATCTCAAAATGGTAATTAAAACTAATATTTTAGTAATCGACCCAAAAACAATTTCATCTTAGTCTGTATCATTTCCTGAATCCAAAAATATATAGGAATTCCATGTTTACTCTAAAAATGTGCTCAATTGAAGAAAATAGGTAGTACGTTGGCATTGCTTCGCGGAGCCGAGCGTTACCCGTCTCGGTCTTCTACTAGCCAATATTTACTACATTTAGTCTCGGTGATGGCTGGTTTTTAATCTTGATCTTTTAGTTTCAACCTGACATGATATTGACTAAATGTTTTTATATCGCTTCACGCGACTTGTTTCTTTCCGTCTTTCTTTCTTTCTATACTTATTTATGTGTATGCGCCTAATACATCTTTCCTTCCTTCCTTCCTCCCTCCATTCCTTCCTTCCTTCCGTCCTTCCTTCCTTCCTAGCTTCCTTTTCTATCGTCGGACTGTTTCTGCGTCAAAAAAGAAACGATAAATCAAACTCACTCACTTGCATAATGATCGAAGAAAAGAAGACGAAACAGAAAACTAGCAGTTGTTCTGCAAGAAGCGCCGACTTCTTGTAATTAAACTAAAAGCTTGAGAGAGCCTTCCGTAAATTTTGAGTAAGAAAACACAAGGAGATGAAAAGCGCGTTTGTGTGAGCGAGAGAGAGAGAGAGAACTCAGAACTCAGAACTTTATTACATAAGGATAAAGGTTTTAGGCTTAGCCTAATCTTCCAACCTGTCCTTGGAACATATACAGAGAATAATTGTAAACGAAAGCAAAGACTGCGCACATACACACACACATCCACACCCACGTATACACACACACATGCACACATAAACTCACACACACACACACACACATGCACACACACACATGCACACACACACACACGCACACACACATGCACACACACACACACACACACATATACACACACACATGCTCGCGCGCGCGAGCGTGCGCTCGCATATCTACACACAAGCACATGCTATCATTTCATACCTAAAAGGAACAGTATCTAATCAAAGTATTAAACTAGTAAAACATCAAAATAATGGTCGAGTATAAACATAAAAAACAAAACACTTAAGAGCATTGCATACATTATCCGAGTACACAATGGAAACTAGACAGCAGGGGCAGTTTATAGTGTGCTCAAATGTGTGTGCAACTGCCTTTTAAAGGCCTTTAATGATGCGGATCGTTTGATTTCTATTGGCAAAGAATTCCACAGAGATGATCCTGAAAAAGCTAAGCTGGATTTATAAAGATCTATACGAGGAATTGGAGGAAGTAAATTTTGAGACCCATACCTCTTCGTAACATGTGTAAAATGGGATTGCACATAACTGGGCACATCACCATGAACTACTTTATACATAAAGACAGCCTTATTGTATGCAAGGTGGGTTTTTAGGGGAAGGAAATTAAGGATGTTTAACTTCATTTCTGTAGACATGTGCGATTCATACAGGATAAGTTTTGCAGCACGACGGTACAAAGAATTGAGTTTTAATAAGTGAACATCGCTGCAGCCATCCCACAATGTCGAAGCAAAATTAATATGAGGCATTATATGAGCATGAACGAACATTTTTAATGTTTCAGACTTCGCATAATGTTTGAGTTTTGACAGCAAATACAAATTCCTTGATAACACTTTGCAGAGGTTGCTTATGTGTGTTTGCCATTTCATTTCTTCATCAACAGTTACACCAAGTATGCGGTGTTCTTTAACTTGCTGTATTTGAGTTGTACCTAAGATCAGTTGTAATTTAAGAGGACTTAGCTGATGCTTTTGTCTTGTGGTAATAACAATGCTTTTAGTTTTTTCTGGGTGCAGTATCATGGCATTTGATGTGCACCATTTCGCAACTTCGTCCAAAGTGTTCTTCAGGGAAGAATTTACTGATTCCAACGAGGTGTTACTGGTATGGATAGACGAATCGTCTGCAAAAAACTCGCATTTGACTTTATCATCCGATACATGTAAAGGCAAATCATTAACGTAAGTACAAAAGAGAATAGGTCCTAATATAGACCCTTGAGGGACGCCATGTCTTACTAGTGCAGTAGACGAATTCTGGCATTGTAGAGTGACATACTGTGTCCGGTCAGCAAGATACGATTTAAAGAAGTCACAGACCGAATCGTTTCTCAAATAATAGTGTAATTTTTTCAGCAATATGGAATGATCGACTAAGTCAAATGCTTTCTTAAAGTCCAAAAACAATGCTCCTGTAACTTCAGACTTGTTCATTGCTGACAGCCAAGCTTCGCAGAGAGACGTAAGAGCTGTGTGGCAAGAATGCTTGGACCGAAAACCGTATTGAAACTGATGGAACAAATTTTGTTCTTCCATGTAAGCAAGAAGATGCTTGTGCACATGCCTTTCTAATGGTTTTGACAAAACAGGCAGTAAAGAAATGGGTCTAAAATTACTTGGGTCTGAGAGATCTTTACATTTGGGAAGGGGTATGACTTTGGCGCTTTTCAATTTAGACGGAAAAAAGTTCTGCTCAATACTAAGGTTATATACAAACGTGAGCGAATCCACAATATACGGTAGAGAAAGCTTCAATAACTTCACGGGTATTTTATCAGGACCCATGGACTTTTTATTCTCCAGGTTTTCAATAAATGTTCCGACCTCATGAACTGCAATCGGAGGAATGATAAACGCTTCATTGTTTATTCTGTTCCGCTGACAGAATTCGTCCAATTTTTCAAAACAGTCATCTCTATCCCGAGAATTTGTTTCTGCCACAGAAGCCTTCAATTTATCCGCTAAAGATATAAAATGATTATTAAATTCTTCCGCAGATAGTTTTGTTAGATTAGCAGTTGACCTTTTCCTAGATTTATCAAGGATTTCATTTACTGCCCGCCAAATTGTTGCAGTATCTTTCTTATCGGAAATTAATTTATCAAAGTAACCAGTTTTGGATTGTCTCACACGGTTTAACACCTCATTCCTCTGCTGTTTATATTCGTCTGTCATCTTATTTTCCTTGAAATAATCTCTCAGAGCCATCGCCTCTATAATATCTGATGTTAACCAAGGCGGAAGTCTGGCATGTTTTACTCTATGCTGACGCAGGGGCACGTGTTTATCTATAATTGTGCTTAACAATAACAATAACAATAACAGCACTTTATTGTCCATTAAAATATTACATAAAAATGGAAATTTTTCTTCGGCACACCCTGTCTGCCTGTAAACGATTATAACAACAATTGTATAGGACGACACACATAAAACATAAAACATAAAAGGGATACAATCAAATATGATATTGCACTATGTAAATTTACCCTCTCATATCACAGGAGTTGGGTTTCACAGCCGAGTAATCACATTACAAATATTTCCCACACACCTTCACATGTACACATTGTTTGTTTTTTCCCAGCCGACCAGCCTCTACGTGATGCGAGAAGAATTTAAAATGGTGACTGCAGAAGGCAGGAATGACTTTTTAAACTGGTTTTTGCGTGCCAAAGGGACCTTATAACGTTTACCTGAAGGGAGAATTTCGAAACAGGGGTTGAGAGGATGGATCGGATCACGGACAATTTTGAGAGCTTTCCGCTTAATGGCAGCTTCGTAGAGACTGGTCAGCTGTCGTTGGGGTTGCCCAACAAGCTTGCTAGCCGTCGCAACAATGCGGTGGAGTTTAGCTTTGTTTTTAACATTTGTGGTACCATACCATGTCACAATGTTAAAAGTCAGTATGCTTTCAATCAAACTGCGATACACAAGTTCCATAACACTTTGATTGACATTAAAATATTTAAGCTTCCTGAGAAGAAAAAGTCGCTGCTGAGCTTTCTTATAAACAGCATGAACATGATCACTAAAAGTCAGCTTATTGTCAATTGAAACCCCAAGATATTTGAAGGTTTCCACAAGTTCAACTTCCTTGTCGCTTATTCTCACTTTTTGGGGACCACAATGCTATACAATTGATCAAAAGCATCATCTGCAAGACTGAAATTAAAAACGCTCTGAAATGGAGCTTCACTAAGATCACGAAAAAATGCAGACTCATCAAAATGTCTAAAACTTCTGTATTCTATGGTCGTGTGGCCTTTTGGTCCTGATTTAGGCAAGCGCATAGAGACCGAACAAAAAATAGGCATATGATCGCTAATACTGGAATTGGACACATACACATTAGAAACAATCTTCCTATTATCAGTATATATGTGATCAATAAGAGTTGCAGTTGTGTCTGTTATTCTTGTTGGGTTCAGAACCAGTTGATGAAGACCTAATAAAGTTGTTGTTGAATTCCATACTGTTTGAGGCTTATTCAGATTAATATTAAAATCTCCAAGCAATACAATATCTTTAATGCGTGATTTGACTTTATCCATCATCTGAATGAAATATTCTGACCAAATCGACGTTTCGGCAGGGTTACGATATATATAACCTATGAGTTTTAACTTTTTGAGAGAGAGAGAGAGAGAGAGAGAGAGAGAGAGAGAGAGAGAGAGAGAGAACAGGCAGACAGAGACCGAGAAAGAGAGAGAGGGGGGGGGAGAGGGGGGGGGGGGGGGGAGAGAGGGGGGACAATTGAGAACCTCATTCTGAGAGACAGGCAGAGATAGCGGGACATAGACAGAGAGACAGAAGAAGAACAAGTCGCGTAAGGCGAAAATACAACATTTAGTCAAGCTGTCGAACTCACAGAATGAAACTGAACGCAATGCAATTTTTCAGCAAGACCGTATACTCGTAGCATCGTCAGTCCACCGCTCGTGGCAAAGGCAGTGAAATTGACAAGAAGAGCGGGGTAGTAGTTGCGCTGAGAAGGATAGCACGCTTTTCTGTACCTCTCTTCGTTTTAACTTTCTGAGCGTGTTTGTAATCCAAACATATCATATCTATATGTTTTTAGAATCAGGAACCGACAAGGAATAAGATGAAAGTGTTTTTAAGTTGATTTCGAAAATTTAATTTTGATCACAATTTTTATATTTTTAATTTTCAGAGCTTGTTTTTAATTCAAATATAACATATTTATATGTTTTTGGAATCAGAAAATGATGAAGAATAAGATGAACGTAAATTTGGATCGTTTTATAAAAAAAAATGGTTTTTTTACAATATTTAGATTTTTAATGACCAAAGTCATTAAATAATTTTTAAGCCACCAAGCTGAAATGCAATACCGAAGTCCGGCTTTTGTCGAAGATTGCTTGGCCAAAATTTCAATCAATTTGATTGAAAAATGAGGGTGTGACAGCGCCGCCTCAACTTTTACAAAAAGCCGGATATGACGTCATCAAAGGTATTTATCGAAGAAAAGAAAAAAACATCCGGGGATATCATTCCCAGGAACTCTCATGTAAAATGTCATAAAGATCGGTCCAGTAGTTTGGTCTGAATCGCTCTACACAAACACACGAACAGACAGACAGACAGACACACACACACACACACACACACAAACACACACACACACACACACACACATACACCACGACCCTCGTCTCGATTCCCCCTCTATGTTAAAACATTTAGTCAAGAAAAAACGAAAGACAGACAGGGAGGGAGTGAGGGACAGACAAACAGACAGACAGAGCAAAGGACCGACGGAGAGATAGACAGATTGATAGATAGAGAGACAGGCAGAGACAGACCGAAAGAGAAATGTTAGAAGAAAGCAAAGAGGATAGAAAAAGAAAAACAAAGAAAACAAAAATACAGAGGTCAAGTGGCTGAATTAGAACCGGAAGGAGAAAAAAAAAAGAGAGAGAGAGAGAGAGAGAGAGAGAGAGAGAGAGAGAGAGAGAGAGAGAGAGAGAGAGAGAGAGAGAGAGAGAGAGAGAGAGAGAGAGAGCAAGAATAACGAGAGAGCGAGGAGTTTGTGTGTGTGCGTATGTACGTATGTGTGCGTGCGTGCTTACGAGTGTGTCACTGTGTGTGTGTGTGTGTGTGTGTGTGTGGCATAGTGCGTGCGTGCGTGTATGTGTGCCCCACCCCCTCCCACCCCCCCCCCTCACCCCTCCCCTCCCCCCCCATCCCCGTTCATGGATACTTTTGTGCCAAGGGCACTGAATGTATTTGTAAATGCATAATGGCGTGTTTTCGTATCATAGGTCAATGACAAAATAATGAATGAAGAGCATGTTCTACCTTTATACATTTAGTCAAGTGTGTGTCTGTGTATGTGTGTGTTAGTGTGTGTAGAGCGATTCAGAGTAAACTACTGGACCGATCTTTATGAAACTTGACATGAGAGTTCCTGGGTATAATATCCCCGGACGTTTTTTTCATTTTTTCGATAAATGTCTTTGATGACGTCATATCCGGCTTTTTGTAAAAATTGAGGCGGCACTGTCACACCCTCATTTTTCAATCAAATTGATTGAAATTTTGGCCAAGCAATCTTCGACAAAGGCCGGACTTTGGTATTGCATTTCAGCATGGAGGCTTAAACATTCATTAATGACTTTGGTCATTAAAAATCTGAAAATTGTAATTAAAATTATTTTTTTATAAAATGATCCAAAATTAAGTTCATCTTATTCTTCATCATTTTCTGATTCCAAAACATATAAATATGTTATATTTAGATTAAAATCAAGCTCTGAAAATTAAAAATATAAATATTATGATTAAAATAAAATTTCCGAAATCGATTTAAAAACAATTTCATCTTATTCCTTGTCGGTTCCTAATTCCAAAAACATATAGATATGATATGTTTGGATTAAAAAAACGCTCAGAAAGTTAAAACGAAGAGAGGTACAGAAAAGAGTGCTATGCAGCACAGCGCAACCACTATACCGCGCTAAACAGGCTCGTTAATTTCACTGCGTTTTGCACGAGCGGCGGACTACGGTCATTGTGAAAAAATGCAGTGCGTTCAGTTTTATTCTGCGAGTTCCACAGCTTGACTAAATGTAGTAATTTCGCCCTACGCGACTTGTTTTCTGTTCTGTTTCCAGAATTACGGCGGCTGCCATAGTGCAGCGTATTCTGGTTATAACCTTTTAATAGCGCCTTCTCCTTAATAACCTGGCCATGCATTGATTTAAAAAAAAAAATCATTCCGTGCCAACAAAAACGTCAGACGTTTTCAAATGCAAGAATGTATTTTGTTTTCATTTCGCTCCATAAGGATCAAGATCATCTCCTTTCCACAACAGGGGCTAATAGAATGCTCAACGCATTTCGCGGTTTATCATTATATTTGACAGCATGAGGTTTATGCCAGCAGCTCCCTATTCCTGTTCTATGCTACTCAAGTTCCAGTCCGTCAGCTGATCATTCATGTGGGTGTGACCTCTTTTTTTATTTTTTTTATTTTTTTTAACATAAAGGCACAATCCTTCCCGTGTAAACGATTCGACTCACCATCTCATCAAATCTGGCCAAGCTTTTCCGTGGGATTAGGCCAACATAAGGTCTGGGTGGCCGAGTGGTAAACGTGGGATTAGGCCAACATAAGGACTGGGTGGCCGAGTGGTAAACGTGGGATTAGGCCAACATAAGGTCTGGGTGGCCGAGTGGTAAACGTGGGATTAGGCCAACATAAGGTCTGGGTGGCCGAGTGGTAAACGTGGGATTAGGCCAACATAAGGTCTGGGTGGCCGAGTGGTAAACGTGGGATTAGGCCAACATAAGGTCTGGGTGGCCGAGTGGTAAACGTGGGATTAGGCCAACATAAGGTCTGGGTGGCCGAGTGGTAAACGTGGGATTAGGCCAACATAAGGTCTGGGTGGCCGAGTGGTAAACGTGGGATTAGGCCAACATAAGGTCTGGGTGGCCGAGTGGTAAACGTGGGATTAGGCCAACATAAGGTCTGGGTGGCCGAGTGGTAAACGTGGGATTAGGCCAACATAAGGTCTGGGTGGCCGAGTGGTAAACGTGGGATTAGGCCAACATAAGGTCTGGGTGGCCGAGTGGTAAACGTGGGATTAGGCCAACATAAGGTCTGGGTGGCCGAGTGGTAAACGTGGGATTAGGCCAACATAAGGTCTGGGTGGCCGAGTGGAAAACGCACTTGCCTCGGAAGCGAGAGGTTGCGAGTTCGACTCCCTGGGTCAGGGCGTTAGCAATTTTCTCCCCCCTTTCCTAACCTAGGAGGTGGGTTCAAGTGCTAGTCTTTCGGATGAGACGAAAAACCGAGGTCCCTTCGTGTACACTACATTGGGGTGTGCACGTTGACGATCCCACGATTGACAAAAGGGTCTTTCCTGGCAAAATTGTATTGGCATAGATAAAAATGTCCACCAAATACCCGTGTGACTTGGAATAATAGGCCGTGAAAGGTGAATGCTCGCCCTAATAGGCTTGAGGTTTGCTGGCCGATGTGAATGCGTGATATATTGTGTAAAAAATTCCATCTCACACGGCATAAATAAATCCCTGCGCCTTGAATCCGTGGTTGAGATATGTGCGCGATATAAATTGCATAAAATAAAAAAAAAATAAAAAAACTCCACTTGGACACATTCACAGTATGACTGCTTTCTGAACTGAGCGGTGGGCATTTTTTTTATGAATTCATTTCTGAAAAAGACACTCATGGCTTCTGGGAAATAAATTCATAAAAGAGTTCCAACGTTACACTGAAAGCAGCCAGGCTGCTGATTGTTGGCGCATGTTTGAAGACCCCACTCCGCCTCGTCAAAATAGTTTGCCTCGCCGCACGTCTCAGATCTGGTCAGGCTTTTACATGGGATAAGACTCCATCCCTCTACTTGGTCACCTACCCAAAATCAACACCCTAACTGCTTGGTGTGGTGAGTTGGCATTTTTAATGAATTATTTTCCCAACAGAAACACGTGCCTTTTGCGAAATTAATTCTTTAAAAAAATAACATTGTGCACAGAGAGAACCCAAGCTCAGGGTCGGACTACCTGGGGGGGTTATGAGGGTTGCGCAACCCCCCCCCCCCCCCCCCCCTAGCCTAAACATGTACCTCATTTATTTAAAACATTTTTTATGACTGTTTATTTTATGCCGTTTCATGCAAGGAGCGACCATTTTCCTATCTCAGAATATGACCTACCCACAAGGGGCTCTGCCCCTTGACCCCGCCAGGGGGAACATCCCCCTGGACCACCACTGGCAACCCCCCCCCCCCCCTCCTCTTAGCCTAGTCCGGCCCATGTTTGGAATGTGCCCAAGTGGAGGGATGGTCTCATCCTATGTAGAAACCTGACCAGAGCTGAGACGGTGTGGCGAACTGTTTCCACGTGGCGGAGTTAAAGGATCCTTACCGCATCTCGTGCAAAATCCTGAACAGATTTGTGTTGGTCAAAATGAGCGCTTAAACGAGAGGGAATACACCTTCAACTCTGTCGGTTCTCCCTCCGACCGCTCCCTTTTCACACCTATTCCACCCCAAAAGACGACAGAAACAGAAAAAGAAACGATGAGGGGGGGGGGGGGGGGGAGGGGACACCCAATAAACTGAAACAAGGCGGGGGAGTAAAATAGGTTTGGGGACTGAGAGGAAGAGATAGGGTTGGCGTGTATGTGCCGGGTGTGTGGGTGTTGGGGAGGGGGGGGGGGATCACATTGTCAAGGCGCAGACATTTCTAATTTTCAAGATATTGAGGAGAAAAACATGATGTCATCAAGTTGTGTGTCAATCAAGCGGTCAGCCAAGCGTGTCATTAACCAAATCAACGGCACGAAAAATCGATGGTGCCATGACCGGTAAAGTCTTCGAGTTTTCACAGCTCTCTCTCTCTCTCTCTCTCTCACTGCTCTTTCCCCCTCAAGATCCCTCTAATTTTCTCTCTCTCTCTCTCTCTCTCTCTCTCTCTATTTCCCCTCAAGCTCTCTCTCGCTTTCGGATTTTTTCCCTGTGTGCGGAGTCTCTCTCTCCCAGGCATGGGAATTGAACAAAGTAAAAAAGGCTGAAACTTTTTAAATAATAGCAAACGAGGACGCGAAGCGTCAATTCGACGGCGCAAAGCCTTTTATTTTTTCGGCGGAACAAAAAAAATATTTCGGCGGAAATTTGCCGCCTTTCGACGGACAATTCTCATGTCTGTGGACGCCACATGCTGCCAAAGTGCAAACTGGGTTTCTTGTTTACTTTTCATTACTTGATTTAAAAGCAGGCAAGCAACCCACGCCCGCATTTACGTCATATACACAGACACAGACTATCTCTCCCAGATATGTGGACATGCTTAGCATTTAAGACAATCAAATCTACTACATTGAACTTTTCACTCCGGGCCACTCCTGTAATTCCCATTCACCAGAAGAGTAATTCTATCTCCACTTTGTTTTTTCTTTAAAACTTGTTGCAGACTTTGTCGACCTTAATATTCTTTTCTGAGCCTGTGCTGTTGCAAGTTGTGTCCTTGAAATATATCTACATTGATCAAACTTTTTAAAACTAAGTTTGAATTCAGTTCAGTTTTCTGACAGTCTGCCCTACATTGTAAATCATCTACACCACATGAGGTGTTTTAGGTGGTTCTACACTAATGCATGTGCACAACTTCCTCTTCGCATCTAATCAAGCCAAGGTCTTCATAGCCACCTTTTATCTCAAAAATCATTGCAAATGTATTTAAAAACTGATTTATCGCTTGGGAAACAACAAAGTTGCCGATTTGTTTAAATTATAAAAATTTTAAAAAACCAATGTTTCAGTGTTTTGTGGGGGTTCTTTTTTTTTTACACACACACACACCTAAAAACGTTCATGCATACACACCAAGTCATTCTGTTAATTAAACTCACTGATTGATTACAAAAAAAAAATCCACACACATACACACAGAGCATTTTCAACTATGTTGTTTATTGAAGTCATCACACTTGCTATTATCCCTGTTCTACCTGAAAGACATTATAACAATATGAAACTCAACTCGTATTGTTCATCGATTGTAAAGATAATTATTGATACATATCAAAAAGTCTATACTGTATTGAGGAAATACCTCACAATTTAAGAGATACATAATTACGCAATAAAGTTTTGTACATGTAACTGATACGTTGAACAATTATCAAATTGTTAGTTTGTTCCTACTATCACAATTACACACAGTGTAATAGTCTGTTTCAAACACCTACGATCATCTGTACATATAATCTCTCTCACTATCTGTCTCTCTTTATTTCACTCACTCTCTCCCTCCTTCAAGAAAGGTCTTTCTAGACTTCAATGCTACAATCCTTTGGTGATTAAATACTCTCTCTCTCTCTCTCTCTCTCTCTCTCTCTCTCTCTCTCTCTCTCTCTCTCTCTCTCTCTCTCTCTCTCTCTCTCTCCCTCCCTCCACCCATTGCACACCGGTTGGACCGTACATAAGGTAACGTTAAACTATGCTTGTGCAACGTATGTGGGAGTATCACTTATAACCTCAGGGTATCTCTTATCCTGTTGCGCATCTATAGACTAGAGACAGCGCTGGTTAGACTAAAACATGGATCGGGAACTTCAGTACGTACTTAGGACTACCGCGGCTGTGCTTGCAAGTTTGGATAGTTCTTTCTTTCTCATTTGATCCGAGTTTTATCTGTCTCATTAAATGCCATTTTTCTACCTACTACACATATAGTTTTCCTAATTGATTCCCGAAGATAAGTTAGTTTCGCTTCCACGTTTCTGTTTTCACTAATTCAACATGGCCGGCGTCGGCAATGCATCTTTGATCATCATCTTCTTCCGAAGAGGACTGGGTTCTTGCGAACGTCTCAGAGTCCTGCGGTTGAGTCACTGTTACCGATAGTGGTTAGCTCCGGCAAACAGGGAGATTAAAAAGGTGGGGAGGTTTAAAACTATGCGGTACAGGGGAGAGTGCGTTCAAGGGCGGGCTCTCATGCCCGACTCAGCGACTGCACTGAGGAAACTGTGGCCGAGACGGGAGCGAAGGAGGGGCCTGCTTCGGCCGATGAACAAAGAAACTGTGATCGAACAAGTATGGTGTTACAAGGGGAAAGACCCGCAAAGTGAACTTAGTTGCCAAAGCCCGAAGTGTGACGACGGACTCGGTTTCCAGCAACTGTCCACCGACTCAGCGGCAAAATATGAGTTGACACGTCCGAGGTGAAAGGTAATAGTCTCTTCTTATTAGAATGAAGGTCATTGTTTATGACTAAAATACAGTAGAATCACATAATGCACGAAGGAATGGAACATGTACATGGAATAAGATTGTCCGTCCACTAAGACACATTCCTAAAGGTGGAACCAACATCCTGACGGCTATGCAGAGGAAGTGTTCTTTTTAAGAAATGCATTCAAATAAAACAAATAGGGAAATGCCCACTGAACAGAAACACCCAGGCTCCTGATTTTTGGTATGAATCCAAGTTGAGAGAGATCAGCTGAGCTAGGATTTTACATGGAATAAGATCATCCCTCCACTTGCATACAATGTATACAACCAGAAATGAAGATACAGTGTGCTTGATGTGGTGATCAAGTGACATTTTGCTATGAATGTGTTTAAGCAACTAGTAGCTTCTTCAGCGTTAATTCATTAAACAATCACTCTTATTCTTAGCACATAGAGCACATTGAATGAGTGTGTGCATGTGTGTGTGTGTGTTTGTTATTGCAATGTAAGACCTTATAATATAAATATACACAAATTATAACACATGCTGGGATTCTAAATATGTTCTGTTTACTTGCAGGTCTCAGTTATTACCAAGCCCTGCCTCATTCTTCCCGCAACACTGACATGGTGCTGTTGTAGAACACAAGTAAGTCCTTTGATCATTTCCAAAATACACTAGTGCAATAGCTTGTGAGTGCAACTGGTGGTAATGAGAATATTTTACCACAAAAGGCTAAAGTACAAATAACAGATTTATTATGTTGGAAAAAGAAGTAAGCCAGAGCAAGTGATTAGTGTACCAGTTAGCTAGGGTGGATGTATTATATAATTACAATTTACAGTCAGCATAGAATGTTGAGGACAGTCTAGAATTTTTCTCGCCCTGTGAATTCAACTGCAAATCAGATGGCATGAAGAAATCAATGTTATATTATGCTCTGCATTGAGTGAACCATCTCCTGTCATTCTGAGTGACACATCTCTTTAACTGAAAAACATGCCAGTAATTAAATCCAGGCTACATGGGGATGGAAAATGACCCTGGCAATTTCAACCTCTGAATGATTGTGTCTTTGTGTAGCAGGATTATGGATCTTCACAAGCCTTAGTTCATTTGTCTGTACATGTGTATCATGTATGGCGGTATAAGTTAATACTATTAGTCAATTTCAAATAGCAGAGTTATTTTCAGAGCTTTCTAACTTCAAACCCTGTGGAATCTATAGTTTTTAATTTAAAGGGTATTTTGACTTTGACTCCAAGTTTCTTTCTTGCAAAGTCATTCTTTTCTCATTCAAGGGACTAAACCACTACATGTACTGATGACTGCCTGCATCAGGGTTATAATTTATGAAGAAGTCAAAATGCACAATATATCAGTTTACAATTTAAAGGCCCACTTGCCTTGTCACTACAGTATAATGTGGCTATGCTTTAACATGGAATCCCTCATCTTGGCCACATACAAAAAATTATATATTCAGTGACTGCTTGCTGTGGTGAGTTAAAATGTGTGATGAAATATTTTCACAAAAAGGTACCAGTGTTGTTAACAAAACTAATTCTTTAACAAACAAACAAAAACCACTCTGCACAGAGAGCATTCAAGCTGATCTATGTTGCTATTCGTCCAAGTAGAGGGATGATCTTATCCCAAGTAAAAGCCTGACAAGATCTGAGACTGTGAAGCAAAATGTTTTTACATGGTAAAGTAAGCCTTTAACGAGCAAGTATGTCTATTGCACTGGGTGTTTTATTATTATTGTATCATTTTTCTTTCAGGTAGTCTCTCTTTAAACTGACTTTCTACACCATGGTGTCTCTGGCAGTGTTATATTGGCAGAAGACAGTTGGAACTGGATTCCTCATTTAGATGGTAGGCATGTTTTGGGCTTTTGTGTTGCTTTGGTGTATGTGTGTGTGTGTGTGTATGTGTGTGTCTGTTCTATACCAGAAATAAACACACTGTTTGCTTGCTGTGGTGAAATGACATTTTGTGATTTTTTTTTTTAAATGAGCTAGTACAGTTGTAGCTTTTACAGCATTTATTCATAACACAATCGCACTTGGCGCAGAGAGCAACCAGACCGTTCATTGTGGGTATGTGAACAAGTTAAGAGATCATGTCTTATCCCATTTTAAAGCCTGACCAGATCTTAGACGGTGAGCCAAATTGTTTTCATGAGAAGGAATGTGCCTTTCAGAGAAATCTATTAACTACAGTATTACTTTACAAAACATATTTTAAGAAATGAAATGTGTTACAAGTAACAGCCATGGGGGTGATAGCCTGTAGGTGGAATAATAATCTTCAATTGCCCAGAAATGATTGTTATCTGGTCAAGAAATGCAAAGCATTTTGATGTTTGTGACGATTAGTTACTCTTTATCACGTTTGGTCCCTGATTTTGCTGTCCTTGTCTGCGTTGGGCAGGTGTGCGTCCATGATGTCATTGCTATTGAAAACTAATCTGTACTGCAAAGTAAATGTACCCGTACATGACGTACATGGCAGTTGTCAACCGGGGGCCAGCCATGACTGGGACTGATGTATCCACAGGCACTCGACACCAGGTGGGCGGGGCCAGTGGTTGGGGTGTGATTCCCTGCCTTACACCACCACAAAGTGTAGTATCAGCAGACAAGACTGAGCAGAACTTCTGCCCCCCCCCCCCCCCCCTCACCAATTGACCACTCAGTGCCATGTGCCTGCAGCTGTATCATAAACACTTTGTGACAATAGTTGTTACCTCCTTAGAACAGATCTTGTGATGCTCCTCAGTCAGTCAGTGTTTGATGGATGCTAACTGGTATACTTGACATAGTGTTCATATGAAAGTTTTATGTGTTGCAGCTCATCCAGATCACAGGTACACAAAGGAGCTGGTTACAGTGATAACATAGGCACATGGAACTGCTTATGGACTACTTTAGAAAGTGAGCGGTTACAACCAAGACTCTTCCGTCAGGAAGGTCTGCGGAAGGGTGCTTGATCTGTTTCCTCGGACAGGCTTTTCAAGACTAGGTAGGTTAAACCACATGATTGGGCTTTAATTATGAATGCACTTCAAAATTCACTCTATTTCATTATCTTGTACAACCCCCCGCGGGTTAGGGGGAAGAATTTACCCGATGCCCCCCAGCATGTCGTAAGAGGCGACTAACGGATTCTGTTTCTCCTTTTACCCTTGTTAAGTGTTTCTTGTATAGAATATAGTCAATGTTTGTAAAGATTTTAGTCAAGCAGTATGTAAGAAATGTTAAGTCCTTTGTACTGGAAACTTGCATTCTCCCAGTAAGGTAATATATTGTACTGCGTTGCAAGCCCCTGGAGCAATTTTTTGATTAGTGCTTTTGTGAACAAGAAACAATTAACAAATCTTCAATAGTACTGACCAAAGAAGAAGGTTTAATTGTGTGATCATGATTTGATACATATGCTTGACCCTGAAGATGTGTTTTATTTGTTTTGTTTCAGAACAAAGTTTGGTGAAGTAGAAGCTACCGCTGTAGGCTGGTGTAAGGCTGAAGAAGAACCTCTGACAAGTCAATTTTCAAGCAACTGAGCACGAACCCAGGTACAAGACACAGAGCTCTCTTTCTATCGGTCTGTTATTCATAGAATGACACTAACAGTGACACAAGTAAATAATCTGTATCATTGTCTTGACCTCTAGAAATTTGGTAGAGAATAAGATGACTGATAGTATTATTTTGATTATTTCATGGTCATTACAGTGGCCTCCACCCCTGCCCCTTTTAAGACACCCCAATCTAAGACTCCTTCCTATTAATGACCCTGTTTTCGCAGACTTCTTGTTCATAACATCTGTAAATTCACTCCCATTTTAAGACTTGCTCCATTTGGACTTGGACTGGGTGGCCGAGTGGTAACGCAATTGCGCTCGGAAGCGAGAGGTTGCGAGTTCGACCCTGGGTCAGGGCGTTAGCAATTTTCTCCCACCTTCCCTAACCTAGGTGGTGGGTTCAAGTGCTAGTCTTTCGGATGAGACGAAAAACCGAGGTCCCTTCATGTACACTACATTGGGGTGTGCACGTTAAAGATCTCACGATTGACAAAAGGGTCTTTCCTGGCAAAATTGTATAGGCATAGATAAAAATGTCCACCAAAATACCCGTGTGACTTGGAATAATAGGCCGTGAAAAGTAGGATATGCGCTGAAATGGCTGCGATCTTCTGGCCGATGTGAATGCGTGATGTATTGTGTAAAAAAAAATCCATCTCACACGGCATAAATAAATCCCTGCGCCTTGAATATGTGCACGATATAAATTGCATAAAATAAAAAGATAAAATAAATCCCTGCTCTTAGAACTGTACCCACGGAATACGCGCGATATAAACCTCATATTGATTGATTGATTTTAAGACCTGATTTTGCTTATTTTGGATTTCGAAAAAGAGAAAAACAAATTCCCACTCTGTACAGAATTAAGCCAGGTTCATGATTTTTGTATGGACCAAGTTGAGAGATGGCATTTGTATAGGCCTGACCAGATCTGAGATGTTGAATCTAATTGGTTACGAAGAAAGCATTGTGTCATTATAGGCACACTACTTCTCGTCACCGTCTCAGTTCTGGCCAGGCTTTAAGATAGGATAAGCTCATCCCTCAACTTTGTCACATATGAACAATCGACACACTGACTCTTGCTGTTGTGAGTTGACATTTTTTGATGAATTTATTTCTGGAAAAGGCACCATGCAGTGCTGTTTCAGGGGTGGGACTTTTCCGCGGATTTCCGCGGACACAACTTACGAATTCTGCTGGAGTAATCTATTTTTCCGCGTCACATTTCATTACAATATCTATGACTTGTTGACTGAATGATTTGGAGTGACGTGGAGATGAAACAGAACACTGGAGGCTTGAGAGTTAAATTGTGCTGACTGAAAACTCCTGATAACTAATAGTAATTTTGAGGGGGGGGGGGGGGGGGGGGGTTGGGGAGTGTGGAGAATGTCTTTTTTGTCAGATTGCACAGATTTTAATGTACCATTTAACCAAAATTTGGGGTAACATGCCCCCGAACCCCCTGGAAAAAAAGGGATTTCCTCCTTTTTCATCACAAGAGAGTCCCACCCCTGTGTTTACAGAATTCCTTGTTTAAAACTATCACTGTGCACAGAGGGAAGGGGGGGGGGTGTATTTGACCACCCCTGCGTTTACAGAATTCCTTGTTTAAAACTATCACTATGCACAGAGGGAAGGGGGGGGGGTGTATTTGACCACCCCTGTGTTTACAGAATTCCTTGTTTAAAACTATCACTGTGCACAGAGGGAAGGGGGGTGTATTTGACCACCCCTGTGTTTACATAATTCCTTGTTTAAAACTATCACTGTGCACAGAGGGAAGGAGGGGGGGGGTGTATTTGACCACCCCTGTGTTTACAGAATTCCTTGTTTAAAACTATCACTGTTCACAGAGGGAAGGGGGGGGGTGTATTTGACCACCCCTGTGTTTACAGAATTCCTTGTTTAAAACTATCACTGTGCACAGAGAGAAGGGGGGGGGGGGTGGATTTGACCACCCCTGTGTTTACAGCAGAATTCCTTGTTTAAAACTATCACTGTGCACAGAGGGAAGGGGGGGGGGGTGTATTTGACCACCCCTGTGTTTACAGAATTCCTTGTTTAAAACTATCACTGTGCACAGAGGGAAAGGGGGGGGGGGGTGTATTTGACCACCCCTGTGTTTACAGAATTCCTTGTTTAAAACTATCACTGTGCACAGAGGGAAGGGGGGGGGGTGTATTTGACCACCCCTGTGTTTACAGAATTCCTTGTTTGAAACTATCACTGTGCACAGAGGGAAGGGGGGGTGTATTTGACCACCCCTGTGTTTACAGAATTCCTTGTTTAAAACTATCACTGTGCACAGAGGGAAGGGGGGGGGGGGGGGGGGTGGGGTGTATTTGACCACCCCTGTGTTTACAGAATTCCTTGTTTAAAACAATCACTGTGCACAGAGGGAAGGGGGGGGGGGTGTATTTGACCACCCCTGTGTTTACAGAATTCCTTGTTTAAAACTATCACTGTGCACAGAGGGAAGGGGGGGGTGTATTTGACCACCCCTGTGTTTACAGAATTCCTTGTTTAAAACTATCACTGTGCACAGAGGGGGGGGGGGTGTATGTGACCAAGTGAAGTGCATTGCTACATAATAAAATGAGCAAATCCGTCCCGTGAAGAAAACTTCTGCTTACTTAATTGTCAGATTTGCCAAGGCGTGTACATGAAATAAGATTATCATTCTAAATGCTGAATCAACATTCTGACTGTTTCCTATGAAACCAGGCTTGATTTTTGGTATGAATCCAAGTTAAGGGATAGCATGTGTAAAAGCAGAATTGTGTACAGAGGCAGCTTTGTGTTATTAAAGGCCGGCTGCTTTTCGTGAACACAGTTTGGCTCACATCTCACATCACCTGCCAGGCTTTTTAAAAAAAAAATGTTTTACCATGGGATAAGACTATCCCTCCATTTAAGCACATACCAGCAATAAACACAGTGGTTACTTGTGATGAACTAGTGGCAAGACAAATGATTTAAGCATCACATAACCTTCCTAAGTGAAGTCAAGTTATGTGTCTGTGCCAGTGTGTGTGTGCATGTGTGTGTGTCAGCATAGAATGTTGAGGACAGTTCGATGGTAAATAACCCTGACAATTTTAGCCTATGATTGTGCCTACATTGTGGCAGGATTGGATGTGGATCTTCAAAAGCCTAAGTTAACAAAAAAGTATGTAAAAGTACATTTTGAATAGTAGTTTTTTTCTCAGAGGGAAGATATCACAAGATATGATCGTTCCACTGCATGTATGCCACATAACTAAAACAAAAATTAAATGTTATTTTAATCGTCTTTTGGGTAAAACAAATACACCATCAATATATTATAATAATGATCTTGCTTGTTTACAGATGGACAACAGCTACTGCCAGGACCAGGTTACGCATAAAGAAAACAGTCAACACTTGGCTGGTGCTGCAGCTTCTTTGATGTCTATTTTTTTTTTTTTTTAAAGACAGACAGCTACCAGCTCATTCAAGACCATAGCCCCATCTTACTCACGCAGAACAGACAGCCATCTTTCGCCTTTGCACAGAACACTGCTGTCTGAAGGTACACATCAAAAGGATAGGTTTTGCACCTACAGCGTGCGACTGTGGCTAGGGTAGGAAGAACAGACTCTGCAACACGTTCTGAGAGGGTGGCCTTTTCTTGCCACCCGTACCCCTGTGCAACAAGACTTGGCCAGAGAGCACACATCCAAATGCAAACACTGAACACTGAAGAGGAAGAAGAAGAAGAAGGTGCCCACACAGAAGGACATAAATCTACTTTAAGGGCACACAAGTTTACAGCAGTTTATTGAATTGTAGCAGATTATAGGGAGAAAATGAACAAGCTAAATAGGCTGTACAGTACTTCACTTGAACAATGTATAAAGTTCCCTGTATTAAGAACATTTACAGATCACAAGACATTGTGTTTTCTTTTGTTTACAATACAAATGTTTCATAATAAAAAGATGTGCACTAGGCAAGATCCTTAAAATGTAAAACTAGTAGTGTGACAATTTTGAATTGTTCAGAGATGGTTTTTCTTCAGTGGTAAATGTTTTAGCTTTTTTTTATAAGATCCCGTTAGTGAAGCATACTATAAAACCTTGACCTTCCAAACTGTGTTAGCACCCTGGGCTGCGATCATTGTGTTGAGCTACTTAAAGGCACAGTGCAGCTTACAGCCTTCGTTTTGCGTTTTTGTTGCAGCTGAGTGCATTTACAGTTCAAAAATCCTCCTATGGTAGTAAAACTACCCAACGACGACATCTGTGAAGCTCGACAGTTTCTTGTTCACGCGAGTGCATAAATTAACCTAGTTATTACGTGGTGTTTGGTCGGAGTTCGATTCAACTGAGTGATTCCGGCCTCCATTTTGTTTTATACAAACTCATGATGATGTCTGACATAGTTTGCTAGTGACGTGTCTTTTTGTGCATGATGTGGTGATCTACCTGATCTAAATTTAGATCCAAAAATAGGTCAAGACCAGCCGGGTCCGAGTACGAAATTGATTCGTAAAAAAATCGCAGTTCTTGACTCTTTGGGTGCAAGTCAATGAAACTTGGTAGTTCTTCTAATAGATAGCTGCCTGAGGTATGACTAAAAGCCCCAGGGGCTCCGTGCACCTGAATTTGACAAGTTCAGTACCTTCAGCAAGCGCAAGTACAGTAGAGAAGCGCTTGACACACTGAAAAAGGCCTACTACGAGCAAAAGAAAAAGAATCAGTGATGCATGTGCTTTTGATGTAATCTTCTTTGACATTATGATGACTACAAAAACTGACTGATGTGTTTTGTTTGTGAATGATGGATATATGTGCATGATTGCGTTTCGCAGACACAGTTGTCATGTGCGTTGTAATTGGCGACGAATGCTGGATGATTACTATTTTTGTACCAGGATTACTATTTTTGGGGCTGAGCATTACTCCAAAACACTTATGGGGGTAAACAGGTCTGCAGCACAACTACAAATGTAGAAATGTCGTCTGCATTTTGTATATTTTAAAAGGTTATTTTTGTGCACAGAACATACATCTGCAGGGAGGTTTGGAGGGTGAAGTTAGGATCTGTTAGGAGGCATACAGCATCACACTCATTTTGTGTGTGTGTATTTTGTGTTGACAGATAAGACACTGTCATTCCAGCAGAAACCTGTGATGATGCACATTTTATTGAAGTGACCAGCTGAAATTGTATGTACGTTGTTATGAAATTGACAAATGATCCCTGCTTTGCAATCCTGGGTTAATGATATTGCCAAAATTAAAACGTGGAGGAAAAAGTGAGTGTAAACCTATTCTTGTGGTGGTGGTGGTGGTGGTGTGTGTGTGTGTGTCTGGTTAGTGTGTGTTTGAGTGTGTGTTAAACAAACAACGACAAACAACACCAAACCTACATCAAACAAGCACAACAAAAACAAATTACACAAAAAAATGGCAAAAATCAGAATATCAACTGAGAAAAAAAACCGTGGCTGAATGCAATACTTATTATAACTTAAAAAGTAAAAGTGTGCGTGTGGATGTGTGCGTATGTTTGAGTGTTTTAAACAAACAACAAACCTAAATTAAAGAAGCACAACAAACAAACAAAAAACCTGGCAAAGTTCTGAACATTAACACAATGCTGCTGTCTGCTTTGAGGGGAGGAATAAAATGACTGAAGCCGGACTGCCGAGAGGAGGAAGGAGGGGGAAAAGAACACGCAGACATGAAAACACACACAACTCCATGACAGATAAACTGCTTATGTTCAAAAATCAAGAATATTTAAGCGTGCACACACGCACGCGCACACACACACACACACACACACACACACACACACACACACACACACACACACACACACAGACTCTCCTCGTGAAAGTAAAGGTGAACTCGAACTTGAAGGTAAGTATAAATGTTTGATATGGAAGAAACCTGTGATAAAAGTCTTTGTATAAATCATCGGTACCAACAAAATTCAGTTGCCACAACGCGTAAAAGGACATACTGTAGTTTCAAATTAGTAACAATCTAAGCCATTTTAATCAGCACTGGTGTCCGGCAAGCACTAACAGATACAACAGCACGTGTATGCATCTTGAAGTAATAAGACCTTGAAGTAGGCCTAGAGTTTACACTATGCATTATGTAATGCTTTAATTCAGCTGCCTAACTGTGGAACTTTGCAAATGTGTGAGGACCGTTTCACAAAACAGACAAAACACCCTCTCAGTTATTTACACAAATCAGTTCCAGAATGTGCGTGTTCCTTTTCCGTCTCTACAAATTAATGTTATCTGGGGGGAAAACGAATCATTGTCGCTTCCGCCCTCAGTTATAATTGCCTGAGCATAATAGGAAATGCAACAGGTGTAGTCTTCCGCCTGATTTTTAGTCAAGATATTTCGACACAGAATGTTTCTTTCTTTTTTCTTTGTATGTTCACAAGCTCACATACAATCATTTATGCAACACTGACAATAAGACCAGACCAGAGTTGTGATTGAAATGGGCAGTTTATTTAATAAAGCTCCAGAATGAATAAAAATACATGACAAAATAAGGTGGTCCCGCTGTACAAAGCCGGTTACCAAACACACACACACACCAACACACACAAACACACTCACGCACGCACACACACACACACACACACACACACACATGACACACACACACACACACACACACACACACACACACACACACACACACACACACACACACACACACACAGAGTAACATTGTACAACTTACTGTCACATTCAAGCGGGAACACCAAACAAAACGTATCATCAAATGAAACAACATTTTAAGTGGTCAACTGAGCAGATGACCACAAACCACACTTGAAATCTTCACATTTTAACACTTTCTCCTGTATCCACAAAAGTCATTTATGCTGACTAGATAATGACATAATAAAATGACATCAATAAAACCATTCCCTTTTTTTTTTAAAGAAAAACAAGAAAATTAAAATAACGCAAAGAACTGATGCTCAGTAAGGTTGGGTATCGATCTCAAATGTGTGCATAGCTAATTACATGTAACCGGCATGGACTGGGGCTAGAATTGGCCTTTCTGTCAGGCAACTCGGCCTCTAATTGGTTTTATATTGTCTGATCCCCCTCCAGAAAAAAACAATACCATTTGCCCCGTGCTTCTGCGCCCACAAAAAATATTCGGGAATAAGAAAAGTTCAAATTTTAGGCACCCCACATACAACCCTAATTGTCAGTCAATTACTTTACTGCAATCAACGTTGATTTTAAAGTACCATGTCATTATTATTTTGGAGATAGATTTGAAAAAGTCCATAATTGCAGACTGCGTATTGGTATGAGTGATTTGAATTTTGATTTATGTCAGCGGCACCTCAAGGAATGCCCCAAATGTGAGTGCGGTTACCCAAGGGAGACTGCTGAGCACTATTTGTTGCATTGACCCTTGTGTAGAGATGTACGATTATTGTCAATTGATAACTGATTATAAGTTTATTGAAATATTATTGAAAGGCATCCCGCAATATTCCCGGAATGTCAATCAGACCATATTCATAACTGTACAAGAATTTATTAAGACAACCAGGCATGTTCCGTACATGAGCCTCTACATTTTATTCACTGTAATGTTCATTTGACACTGTCATGAGACAAATGCTGCCTGACCAATTGTTCTTCGTAATTTCTCTCGTGTTTTGTGTCCTTGTTTCGACTTATCGATTATGGCCCAATCGTTATGTAATTTAGTGCCATTTTCGCCGATCACAAAATGTATTAACTTTGCGTGTGTGTCTTCTGTGCATTTAATATTATTGTGACGTGACCCACTCTTCCAACATTTCTGGCGCTCCAAGTCTTCGTCGTCCTTTTTTTCCCCCCTTATGCTGAATTCTGTTCTCTCGTACCCCATTTCTTTTTGTTTCTTGTTTTTACCCCCACCAAGTTCTGTACTACCACCCCCTCCATTTTTTGATTGCTTGCGCATCAGGTTTGTCTGTTTGTTTTCGTTGTCTGAAATGAGTAAATGTATCTAGTCCGCCATCATGCTAAACTTTGTTATGTACATACCAGGATGACTTAAAATAAGCATTTATGCTTGAGTTATCTTAAAAAAACAATGCATTGTTTCTGTCATGATAACAAATTGAATAAAGTTTTGTAAACCAATGGACTGATTATAGTTGACCCTGATATGTGATTACGGGATAGTGTCACATTAATTTATTTCTACTTTCACTTGTACTTTTGTACTTAAAACAAATCACTGAAATGTAAAAGTTATTATTTTTTCCATTGTGAAGTGTCGTCAGTCTTCTCAAGGTAATGCAGTCAAACTCAACCAAAAGTTGGAGGGGCTTCTTCATACTTTCAGTGTGTGTGTGTGTGTGATTTCTTTTGACACTATGCACGTTTGTATATAACCGCCTGTGCACAAAAAGAAGAACATAATCGAATCTTATCATTCATTTTCGCTTAATTGATTGATTGGTATGCATGTTTCTAACAGTGACCGTTACCAAAGTGAGTATAGTGCGCTTCCCAAGCATAAAACGGTGCATGACTCTGGATTTGCGTCTGAGATATTGACACATCACTGTGAGAAAAAGCGTTAATGAAAAAAGAAGACTATTTATTTTCCTTGAGCATTATCTTAAAGTGGTGTGCCAAAAACTTTTAAATTCAAAAATTCAATATTTAACTTTAGGAAAAGCACTGTAGAGAGAAAACCACGCTTGTGTGTTCAGAATAGTCTCCATGTGGTATCAATATAAATGATTCAAATGTATGGAAGAGAAGCTGTTTCTGCTGGATTAATACACACACACAATTGTGCACTCACACATAAGCACGCATGCATGCTCTCACACACACACACACACACACACACACACACACACACACACACACACACACACACACAGAGAAACAACAAATTCATTATGACAAAACCAAATACGAAGTCCTATTTCACAAATTTTATATCTTCTCCTTTTCACCATATACAAATACAGTCACGGAGTACATTTATAAGGCCAAATTATTAAGAAATATTATTTTCTGTGCTTGAATTACCCAGTGTGTAGCATGATCACCACGAAGGTACAATTCACAGAAGTTGAGTAATCACTTTACAAAACCCATACCAGTACCACATTGTTATGTTAAATCCTATTTATATTAACCCACACAAATAGAAGAAGATAGCTTTGTGAAGACTTTCATTTTCCAACCAAATGCTGTTCAAAGATTATTCTTTCTTTCTATATTTGGTGTTTAACGTCGTTTTTCAACCGTTCAAGGTTATATCGCGACGGGGAAAGAGGGGGGGGGGGGGGGGGGGGGGGGGGGGGGGGGGGGGGGGGTGGATGGGATAGAGCCACTTGTTAATTGTTTCTTGTTCACAAAAGCACTAATCAAAAAAATTGCTCCAGGGGCTTGCAACGTAGTACAATATACTACCTTACTGGGAGAATGCAAGTTTCCAGTACAAAGGACTTTAACATTTCTTACATACCAATCAATATGAGGCTTATATTGCGCGTATTCTGTGGGTACAGTTCTAAGCTCGGGGATTTTATTTTAATTTTATTTTATGCAATTTATATCGCGCACATATTCAAGGCACAGGGATATATTTATGCCGTGTGAGATGTAATATTGTTTTACACAATACATCACGCATTCACATCGGCCAGCAGATCGCAGCCATTTCGGCGCATATCCTGCTTTTCACGGCCTATTATTCCAAGTCACACGGGTATTTTGGTGGACATTTTTATGAAAATTTATCTATGCCTATACAATTTTGCCAGGAAAGACCCTTTTGTCAATCGTGGGATCTTTAACGTGCACACCCCAATGTAGTGTACACGAAGGGAC
>NW_027127285.1:0-18183 GCF_037325665.1 Littorina saxatilis
TCTAAGTTTCATATAGAAAGCTGAATATGAAGCACAACAGAACTTTTTAAAGCCAGAAAAATCTCCCTAAATTTGTATGACAACAGATCTCAGGCTGTATTAATTAATTGTAATAATTGTATGATTTTACATCCGGAATGCAAGGAAATCCTCCTCTGAAATCATTATCTTCAAATATTATTTTGAACTTTCAAATCAGGAATTGTTTAGCTTCTTGAGAAAACTTTCAACCATGTTATAAAGATTTTGCAATGCACAGTGTTTTATTTAATACTCACTTCTCAACACTGGTGGTGTTTCTCGCTTGACGTAACGGCCAGCAATTCCCTCATTTCCTAAACCAGTGTCCTTTTTCTTTGACAGTTTACTGCGTTTATCCATGGCGATGTAATTTCTCTGGTTCTGATACACAAGGGATCTCTCTGCAGCTGATATATATATGTGAGAATTTTCTGTAGTGTTAGCTCTTGCCCTTTTCCTTGTTTTCAGCGAAGGGACTCATCCACGCCCACATACAGCCCCAGGACCTGCAAAGAAGTAACAAAATGTATTACAATACATGTATGCTTTACGCTGTGAAAATGAAATTTAATAAAATATGTTGGTCATTTCTTTGATAAGTTAACATTCATGAAACATGCTATATCTCAACGTCATATTTTAATTTACTTCACTGTTTCAAAGATAACATGTTGATAAGATTACAATAAGTTGAAGATCAATCTACCTCTCTTCCTGTGGAACATAAATATATATATATATATATATATATATATATATACAGTGTTGTTGCCAGCCTAAGAAGACAATAGGTCATTTAGACCTCCCTAAAAAAACACAATAGGTCCAAATGTCCTGGCTTTAAAAAAACAATAGGTCCAAATTGTACCGCCATACCTTTCATGACCCATATGTGCACGTCCTAGATACTGGGAAATACTATGGGTTGTCAACTTTGAATGACTGTCACAATATCTCTGAGCAATGGATGACAAAGGGGATGCTTTGATGTCAAAGGGGATGGATTTGACTTACTGTAACAACCAAGTTTGGGTTTCCAAACATTGCTGTGGGTTTTAAACGATTTAATTTTTAGCCAAAATGCCCCCAAAACAGCACCTAAAACTGGGACAAAAATACACCAGTCTGTGTTGCAGCTGTACATAATGGAGAATAAAGCTCTGTGAATTTTATTGTGATGTTTATGGGTCAGCTGAAGGATTATTCTCGACATACACACTCAAGAATTACATCTATTTTTCTTCTTCTGGGAGTTTGATCGGCAAAGAAAACACGTAATCGTGGGTTACCGTCGTTTCCGGTTTCAACTTCATCAAAAAATGCGATCTGCTGAACAAAGGAAACCTCAAAGTTATTCAAAGTCATTATTTATTTATTTCAACAACATTTAGGTTTTCAAAACACAGCACTACGGTAGGAAACAAATTTATTTCAGCTTATAATCGCGCTTGAATGTTCCCCACCCTTGTTTCGTTTCCATCTGTAACCCACGAAAGCATGGCCACAGCAGACGACAAATCCCGCATTGCCTATCACACACGCGTTGTGAGATCGCGGGAACACCGTCGAAAGTTCCATTCATGACGTTTGACCCGGTCATGTGAATAGACAATAAGAATTTATCCACCCAATCGTATTCGTTTCCGGTTTTTGAGACGTAACTCACGACAGACCACGCTGTATCTTCACTGTTTGAGACCTGTAAAATCTTTTTTGACAATTGTAGCATATATTCATCGACGAATTTTGCGATATTTTGCTGATTAAAGCTTGATCTGGTGCAAAGTTTGAGCAGCACATGTGTTCTCATGATCGGCGCCATTATGAAATTTTTGATTCTTCTGCAACGCACGATCGACAATCGATTAATTCTCTCATTTAGGATTGTCGCTTATGGAAACTTGAAAATTTCAAACTTTCATGTATGCATAGTTATTTATCTATGTAGTCCACATGCAATAATCAAGTTTTAGTTCTTTTCTTTGGAAATAAAAGACATTACGAACTATGGTTTCCATGAAACTCACGACAGTATTATCTCTATACACATAAACCCAGTGAGCACAGATCGAAAACTTTTTGCTCACTTAAATCTTTCTATCATGTATTAAAACCCAAAAGGGTGCCCAAAACGCTAGTTGCTACATTTGACCTACAAAAAAAACTTTTGCGCCTGGACATTGCGTGGGTTACGGTTTCCACTTTCTACTTCGATCTAGTTAACTTATGGAAACTTGTAATTTCAAACTTTCATGTTTGCATATTTATTTATCAATGTTGTCCACATGCAAATTGCAATAATCAAGTTTTAGTTCTTTTCTTTGGAAATAAAAGACATTACAAACTATGGTTTCCATGTAACTCACGACAGTATTATCTCTATACACATAAACCCAGTGAGCACAGATCGAAAACTTTTTGCTCACTTAAATCTTTCTATCATGTATTAAAACCCAAAAGGGTGCCCAAAAGGCTAGTTGCTACATTTGACCTACAAGAAAAACTTTTGCACCTGGAAATTGCGTGGGTTACGGTTTCCACTTTCTACTTCGATCTAGTTAACTTATGGAAACTTGTAATTTCAAACTTTCATGTTTGCATATTTATTTATCAATGTTGTCCACATGCCACATGCAATAACTGAGCTAAAGTTCTTTCCTGTGGGATATTGAAGCCTAAAGTGGAAACCATGTAACCCACGACATAGAGCGTACTGCATGTGTCTAATTGTCATTTCTAAAGAAACCCCGATATGAAAGGTCCTCTCTTTGACAGAAAAAGATACAGGCATGTCTTTTGCACTTAAAAAAGAGTATTTCACTCAATTCAGTCCTACTTTTTTTCCTGGTGTCCATGTCCCATAGTTGTGACCCAGTATCTAGGATGTGCACATATATATATATATATATATATAGGTAGGTCCAACCCTGTGGAAGGATACATTTATCCCACATAAAAGCCTGGATGGATCAATAGTTATTACAAAATAGAAGGTATTATTATATTCCAATTAATGTTAAGGCTGTGATAAACAAGATGGCCAGGATCAAGTTTACAGAATCACATTGGTGGCCCTACAGAAGACGACGGCATTTGTGTGTGCTATAGGAGTGGATGTCTAGAAGAAGCGAACAAGAAGAAGAAGAACTAAGAAGAAGAAGAAGAACTAAGAAGAAGAAGAACGAAGAAGAAGAAGAAGAAGAAGTGCAAGAAGAAGAAGACATTGTAAATTTATATAAAAACAAAAAAACCCGAAAGCTCCGTCTAGCTTCAAAGAAAAGTTACAAGCCATAACGTTGTGCTAGAAAGTAAGCTGGCAGACAATGTCATTCAATGATTCCCCAACAAGTGTAACAAGTCGCGTAAGGCGAAAATACAATATTTAGTCAAGTAGCTGCCCTTTTTCAGCAAGACCGTATACTCGTAGCATCGTCAGTCCACCGCTCATGGCAAAGGCAGTGAAATTGACAAGAAGAGCGGGGTAGTAGTTGCGCTAAGAAGGATAGCACGCTTTTCTGTATCTCTCTTTGTTTTAACTTTCTGAGCGTGTTTTTTTAATCCAAACATATCATATCTATATGTTTTTGGAATCAGGAAACCGACAAGGAATAAGATGAAAGTGTTTTTAAATTGATTTCGAAAAAAAAATGTTGATAATAATTTTTATATATTTAATTTTCAGAGCTTGTTTTTAATCCGAATATAACATATTGATATGTTTTTGGAATCAGCAAATGATGGAGAATAAGATAAACGTAAATTTGGATCGTTTTATAAATTTTATTTTTTTTTACAATTTTCCGATTTTTAATGACCAAAGTCATAAATTAATTTTTAAGCCACCAAGCTGAAATGCAATACCGAACCCCGGGCTTCGTCGAAGATTACTTGACCAAAATTTCAACCAATTTGGTTGAAAAATGAGGGCGTGACAGTGCCGCCTCAACTTTCACGAAAAGCCGGATATGACGTCATCAAAGACATTTATCAAAAAAATGAAAAAAACGTTCGGGGATTTCATACCCAGGAACTCTCATGTCAAATTTCATAAAGATCGGTCCAGTAGTTTAGTCTGAATCGCTCTACACACACACACAGACACACACACAGACACACACACAGACACACGCACATACACCATACCCTCGTTTCGATTCCCCCTCGATGTTAAAATATTTAGTCAAAACTTGACTAAATATAAAAACCTACACTGTGCAACACATCCAGCAAGAGCGCAGCAAAAAGTGAAACAAGGGAAAGCTGGCATTCACACAGCAGTCACAATAATAGATAGGTAGGGTTCATTCCATGGAGGAGGTCAGAGAGTGCTGAGAGGGTAAGAAATTCCTCAGACACTACCACACCTGCAGGGCCGCACAGACACCGGGGAGCATGTCAATGTTTATGTTACACAGATACCTATACCTGGCCTCAAGGAGTGACTCATAAAAGACGTTCACGCTAGAGTCAACAACCTCGCCCTTTCATCATAAAACCGCGTCCTAATTTCACAAGCTGAACGATCACGGCAATGCGAGGTGCCAGGTGAAAGGCTCTGGGAGGGAACACAATTCGAATTCCTGGGAAAATTGTCAAGATGACACAGTGTGTACTTGAAGATGCACCGACCGTCAGAATCGCGGAGTTGCACTGCGTTGGATTTCACGGAAGCGATGCAGGCGTCACAAATAATCTACCAAACAAAGAAGCTCTTGACTCGTACATACTTAAAAAGAAGCTTGAATCGGCGAACGATCACATTTTGATCACTATTGCTCTGATGCGGGGAACAAACAGAAAGAATGTCAACAACACAAAAAAGTTGAAAAGGCTCTCAGAGCAGACTTCGCCGAATGTGAACTACGTCACCAGAATAGCAAGACACAAAACGGAAGTGACGAAAAGCTCTTGACCTGCGCTGTTTACCGTAGCAACTACACGACCTAGGAAACGGTGCAGGCAAGGTTTTTTTTGGGCGAGGAAGTGTTCTGAATCGCCAAAATGTCTGATCAGAACATAGCAAGCGATGGCTCCAAGGCAGCGACGCCGGTGGCTTCAACAACTTCCATCGGAGACCCCCAAGACATGACACCAAAAGAGCAAGACTTCTTGAAAGCCAAATCTTACCTCCTGACTGCCAGCACAAACACAGGACTCAACTTGTGAGTATCCTAGGGTACTCATTATTCGTTCGTATTTTGACTATTTGATTCACGTTGAAATGACACTGAAGATGAGCAATTCATGAACAGAATTTTTTTCTTCTTTTAAGCAAGTAAAACAAACACGTACGGTGCCTGCAGTAATTAACGCGTCTATCTCCACTTACAGTTTTACACATGTATTAAAGTAGAATGTAACCATGTTATACAAAAGAGAATATGTGATTCCAGTATGGAATGTGTTTCTGTTTTTTCTTATTTTAATTGTGTGCCTGGAATCAAAGTCAGATAAAGTATCCCTTAGCATATCATCTGTTTGGCCACTACTGTACATATTAATGTGTATGTGTAGAAGTACTGTATGTGTTAATATACTGTATACTAGATGTATCTTTTATTAAGGTAGAGACACAGTTTAATAACACAAGTTTCAGTAGAAGAAAAGGTAGCAAACTCACATAAGGTTCAGATATAAAAGCAATTTAATTATAGAAAAGATTAAACAGAGCTTAATTGTGTTCTACGAATAAATATCACGAGTATAAAGTCATAGCCAAAGACAAAAACATAATTAGAGAATGGTATGTCTTTCTTATATCACAGCTCTTCATAAAAAAACTTTATAGTTTTCTTCTGGAGTTCTACACCATTAAATTATGACATGCACAGAACGCACATAATACAATGAAAAATGTACCATCATGCCTTTGCTTTTACAGGTACGACCACTTGTCTATGGTTTTGACCCGTGTGCTTGATGAGCGGCCAGACAATGTTGTCGACGTCTTTGAAGATGTCAGCAAAGACGCCAAGAGGTCTAAGTTCACATCAGATGTCGACACAGTCCAAGAGAAAATCGACAGATCTACAGAGGTTGCCCTCGCACAGATTCAGAAGAAGCTTTTTTCTGTAAGTTAGCATTCTTTTACTTAGCAACTGTAGAGCTTGATTGGTGACGCATATTTCTGTGTTGATGATAAGGGAAACACCTCGTTTACAAACTTGTACAAGCTCTAACCATAAAGATGTTGTTTATTGAGAGACAAGGTGGAGATTAAGTACACCAGAAAGCTGGGTTAACACACCATACAAATGGAAGAAAAACAAATATTTGATTTGATTGTTTAACTTGATAAAAATTGCACCCTTTTCAACTTTTGCATGTAATATAGATTAGTGAAAGACATTAAAAAAGAAAGAGAGAGAGAGAGAGAGAGAGAGAGAGAGAGAGAGAGAGAGAGAGAGAGAGAGAGAGAGAGAGAGAGAGAGAGAGAGAGAGAATTATTGACACCAAAGAAAATCAACTCAGACTCTTTATGACCACGCCACACAGGCATATCCTCTCCCCTGATTTTAAATCCCTCTGACCATTCATGTCTTTACTGTTTACAGAAAGGTGAAGGTGAGGAGGAGGAGGCTGCCCAGGATGAGGAAGTGGAAACCCCCCTCCCCAACCTCATGGAGCTGTGCTTTTACTTTGAGCAAGCTGGGATCGGTTTGAACCGCGAGGAGATGATCCGTGTGTGGCTGGCGCTGAAAAACTTAGTGGATAACCACCCCTTGCAGCACTTGAGATTCTGGGGCAAGATGCTCGGCACAGAACAAAACTATTACGTCGCTGAGGTCGAGTACAGGGAGGGTGACGAAGAGGAGGATGAAGAAGAGGAGGTGAGAGACTGTTAGTGTTTTAGTGGGAAAAGTTAGAGTCCCTAAAACACTGATTTGTATGTGGTTGTATGTCTTGAAATGCTATCACTTAATCAAAAAGCTGCTTCTGCAGCACTGTCTTCATCAATTAAATCTCCAACCCATCCGAAGAAATCATGTAGATGAGCAAAGTATGACAAGAAAATTTAGTGACAAAAACAAAGGAATTTACTACCAAATTTTAGTGTTGTTTATTTTTAGTACAGTTTTCTCAAGCCAAAAAGAGATCCTGAAGATCATCTACATCATATTTGCATAATGTACATACCTGTAAATGCAAGAAGCATATAGCTTCCTTAATTTTGCCACATATTTGCAGCTACAGAATTCAAGATCATGAGCATGGCAGTTGACAAAATGCCAATCCTCTTATTGACTTCATTCCTAAACACTGTGTTTGTTGCTTTTGCAGGTTGAGGAGGCCCAAGAAGATGAACCTCCGGAGGAGAAAGAAGATGACGAAGAAGGAGGTGTGTGAAATAAACGCCTATAAGAGAATTTATGAAAATAAAATAATAATAGATGATCCTGGAGCAAAACAAATCTCTAAAATGCCCTTTGAGTCCGTTTAATTTCAGTGTTTAGTTGTTGATCGTTAAAGGTAAATTACAGAATTTATGAATGATTGAATGTTTTTCATGCTTATGAAAGCTTGAAGTGTAAATAGCGGTCAGGAAAAGGAGCAGAAACAAACTGAAACATGAAAGATCAACTGTAAAGAAGGGGACATATTTTTTAAAAAGGATGTCTTAATAAAGAAGAAAATAAAAGGAAGGAAAAATAACTATTAGAGAGGAATAATGAGGAAGTCCAAATAGTGAGAAATCATGCAATGCAACTCTTACACATATATAGAACGGAAAACCTGTAATGTCTTTGTGTGCTGTGTGTTTTACAGAGGAACAGGAGGAGGATGACACACCAAAGCCAGAATTCAAACCACCACCCGTAACGCCAAAGGAAGACAACAAAACAGGTGTCAACAAGAAGTTCTACTTTGTCTGCAATGACCGTAAGTATTTTGACAATGCCATGTAATGGGGGGTATTTTTGACTCACATGCGAAGCAAAAGTGAGTCTATGTACTCACCCGAGTCGTCCGTCCGTCCGGCCGGCCGGCCGTCCGGAAAACTTTAACGTTGGATATTTCTTGGACACTATTCAGTCTATCAGTACCAAATTTGGCAAGATGGTGTATGATGACAAGGCCCCCCAAAAAATACATAGCATCTTGACCTTGCTTCAAGGTCAAGGTCGCAGGGGCCATAAATGTTGTCTAAAAAACAGCTATTTTTCAAATTTTTCACATTTTCTCTGAAGTTTTTGAGATTTAATACCTCACCTATATATGATATATAGGGCAAAGTAAGCCCCATCTTTTGATACCAGTTTGGTTTACCTTGCTTCAAGGTCAAGGTCACAGGAGCTCTTCAAAGTTGGATTGTATACATATTTTGAAGTGACCTTGACCCTGAACTATGGAAGATAACTGTTTCAAACTTAAAAATTATGTGGGGCACATGTTATGCTTTCATCATGAGACACATTTGGTCACATATGATCAAGGTCAAGGTCACTTTGACCCTTATGAAATGTGACCAAAATAAGGTAGTGAACCACTAAAAGTGACCATATCTCATGGTAGAAAGAGCCAATAAGCACCATTGTACTTCCTATGTCTTGAATTAACAGCTTTGTTTTGCATGACCTTGGATGACCTTGACCTTGGGTCAAGGTCACTTGACCTTGGGTCAAGGTCACATGTATTTTGGTAGGAAAAATGTGTAAAGCAGTTCTTAGTGTATGATGTCATTGCTAGGTTTAGCTGAAGGTCAAGGTCATGTAAAGGTCAAGGTCAAGCATGTGAGTCGTATGGGCTTTGCCCTTCTTGTTGCTGTTTGTTTACGCAAGGTTTAAAAAAGGGAGGAAAAGAGCATATATTTTAAACATTTGGCTTGGCAGCTTTTGAAGACAAAAAAGTAAACATTGAAATAGAATAATAAAAATTTAAAGAGAGGCACAAAAGGAATTTTGATCTCTCACATTTGAGCAGACAAGAAGAAACCCATTACACACGCTCTGAGGTAGATCATAGAAAGAGGCACGCCATAATGTCATTGTATGCTACAAACTGAGATTAATGGGAGGTAACTGCACACAACAGATACATGTAATAACAGCCCCTTCTTATGTTCCTTTGAAATATCTAGCACTTGATGTCCTTATTTGTAATTATAATTAATAGTCAATGTAGATGCATTTGAAACTACATCATGCATAGAATTGTTTATTTGTTTACATATTTTCTATTTAATAGTCTTTGCCAGGCGCTTACAACTATTGCAGGATTTGATCCATAATCTCCTGAAAGCGGCGTATGGCTGCCTGAATGGCAGGGTAAAAACTGTCATACACGTAATATCCCACTCGTGCAAAAATATGAGTGAACGTGGGAGTTTCAGCACATTAATGAAGAAGAAGAAGAAGAAGAAGAAGAAGAAGAAGAAGAAGAAGAAGAAGAAGAAGATCCATAGAATATACTTATTAGTTATTATTATGACAATAATTTGCTGTGTTTCAGCTGGCAAAGTGTGGGTGAAACTTCCCCCAGTCACACCAGCACAGATCACTGGCGCCAGACAAGTCAAGAAGTTCTTCACTGGCCGTCTTGATGCTCCAGTAAGTGCATCTAAATGTGCAGTTGTGCAGTTTTTGTAAACATATTTTACCTCAGTTGCATGCAGGTTGCTACAACAGTTATTTTTTGCCTTCTCTCTCTTTTTTAATTTTTTTTTTACAGGCATCCTTCTTCATAGGTCTTTTTCTTTTCTCTGCAGTTGTGCAGTTAATTTGTTATGACAAATGCATAGAAGGACAGGATGAAAAATGAGGAAGGAAGCAAATGAAGAAAGAAACAAGTCGCGTAAGGCGAAAATACAATATTTAGTCAAGTAGCTGTCGAACTCACAGAATGAAACTGAACGCAATGCAACGCAGCAAGACCGTAGCATCGTCAGTCCACCGCGCACGGCAAAGGCAGTGAAATTGACAAGAAGAGCGGGGTAGTACTTGCGCTGAGAAGGATAGCACGCTTTTCTGTACCTCTCTTCGTTTTAACTTTCTGAGCGTGTTTTTAATCCAAACATATCATATCTATATGTTTTTGGAATCAGGAACCGACAAGGAATAAGATGAAAGTGTTTTTAAATTGATTTCGAAAAAAAATTTTGATAATATTTTTTATATATTTAATTTTCAGAGCTTGTTTTTAATCCGAATATAACATATTTATATGTTTTTGGAATCAGCAAATGATGGAGAATAAGATAAACGTAAATTTGGATCGTTTTATAAATTTTTTTTTTTTTACAATTTTCAGATTTTTAATGACCAAAGTCATTAATTAATTTTTAAGCCACCAAGCTGAAATGCAATACCGAAGTCCGGGCTTTGTCGAAGATTACTTGACCAAAATTTCAACCAATTTGGTTGAAAAATGAGGGCGTGACAGTGCCGCCTCAACTTTCACGAAAAAGCCGGATATGACGTCATCAAAGACATTAATTTTATCAAAAAAATGAAAAAAATGTTCGGGGATTTCATACCCAGGAACTCTCATGTCAAATTTCATAAAGATCGGTCCAGTAGTTTAGTCTGAATCGCTCTACACACACACACACACACACAGACACACACACACACGCACATACACCACGACCCTCGTTTCGATTCCCCCTCGATGTTAAAATATTCAGTCAAAACTTGACTAAATATAAAAAGGAAGAAAATAAACGATCTAAGGATTGAAAGAGGGAGAATAAAAAAGGAAATTTAAAGAAAAAAGAAAATAAAAACAAGTCGCGTAAGGCGAAATTACTACATTTAGTCAAGCTGTGGAACTCACAGAATGAAACTGAACGTAGTCCGCCGCTAGTGCAAAAGGCTGCGAAAGTGACGAGCCTGTTTGGCGCGGTAGCGATTGCGCTGTGCTTTACTGTACCTCTCTTCGTTTTAACTTTCTGAGCGTGTTTTTAATCCAAACATATCGTTTTGGGAATCAGGAACCGACAAGGAATAAGATGAAATAGATTTTAAAACGATTTCGAAAATTTAATTTTGATCATAATTTTTATATTTTTAATTTTCAGAGCTTGTTTTTAATCCAAATATAACATATGTATATGTTTTTGGAATCAGAAAATGACGAAGAATAAGATGAAATTGTTTTTGGATCGTTTAATAAAAATATTATTTTAATTACAAGTTTCCGATTTTTAATGACCAAACTCACTCATTAGTTTTTAAGCCACCAAGCTGAAATGCAATACCAAACCCCGACCTTCGTCGAAGATTGATTTGCCAAAATTTCAATCAATTTGATTGAAAAATGAGGGTGTGACAGTGCCGCCTCAACTTTTACAAAAAGCTGGATATTTATCGAAAAAATGAAAAAAAAGTCCGGGGATATCATACCCAGGAACTCTCATGTCAAATTTCATAAAGATCGGCCCAGTAGTTTAGTCTGAATCGCTCTACACACACACACAGACAGACACACACACACACACACACACACACATACACCACGACCCTCGTCTCGATTCCCCCCTCTATGTTAAAACATTTAGTCAAAACTTGACTAAATGTAAACTAAAAGAAAGAAAACAATCATTCCACACATTGCACTAAACATTCTGTTCATTTATTCACCATCTGTATAGGTGTAGCATGAATACATGTACAAACATCATTTCACTGTTCTTGCCAACAAGCCAAACTACTGTGATATGAATAAAAAAACAAGAGGCGAAGCCTTCAAGGCTCACGTAAGAAATCGACAAACAGTAACACAAACTCAATCACTCCGTCACACATACACACACACACACAGTAAGCATTGGTGACATTGTGCAAGAAAGAGAGACACTAGATCTAGATCTGTCTGTCTGCATGTAGCCTACTTACAGACACGACTGCCAAATAGTCTCGGCCCGCTCAAAATAACAATGACCGAGACATTCCTTCGCGTGACGTCTAACCCTCTTACGCCATAATGTGACGTCTTCAAATGACGAAATGTTAAAGTTTCTACCACAGACATACACACGCACGCACGCACATACGCACATACGCACATACGCACGCACGCACAGACAGGACAAAGTTACGATCGCATAGGCTACACTTCGTGAGCCAACAAGAAAGGTAGGTTGTTTTAACGTTTGTTATTGACAGAGCAATACATTCACAAATATACATGTGAATGTATTGTTTTGTCAATAACAAACGTTCCAACAACCTACCTTTCTTGTTTTTTGAGTCACTTGAGAAAAAGTGACTCTATGTAATCGGTCAGTGTTAGTCGGACGGCCGGCCGGCCGTCCGGCCGGCCGTCCGGCCGGCCGTCCGTAGACACCACCTTAACGTTGGACTTTTCTCGGAAACTATCAAAGCGATCGGGCTCATATTTTGTTTAGTCGTGACCTCCAATGACCTCTACACTTTAACGATGGTTTCGTTGACCTTTGACCTTTTTCAAGGTCACAGGTCAGCGTCAAAGGAAAAATTAGACATTTTATATCTTTGACAAAGTATCTCGGAAACTATCAAAGCGATCGGGCTCATATTTTGTTTAGTCGTGACCTCCAATGACCTCTACACTTTAACGATGGTTTCGTTGACCTTTGACCTTTTTCAAGGTCACAGGTCAGCGTCAAAGGAAAAATTAGACATTTTATATCTTTGACAAAGTTCATCGGATGTGATTGAAACTTTGTAGGATTATTCTTTACATCAAAGTATTTACATCTGTAGCCTTTTACGAACGTTATCAGAAAAACAAGGGAGATAACTAGCCTTTTCTGTTCGGCAACACACAACTTAACGTTGGGCTTTTCTCGGAAACTATAAAAGTGACCGGGCTCAAATTTTATGTGAACGTGACTCATTGTGTTGTGAATAGCAATTTCTTCCTGTCCATCTGATGCCTCATATAATATTCAGAACTGCGAAAGTGACTCGATCGAGCGTTTGCTCTTCTTGTTGTTGTTGTTGAACAAATGTCTAACTTTTGAAAAAATTGCAAATGTAATGAGTTTGTTTTGTAATCTGCAGATCGAGAAGGCAGAAATCACCGAGCGTCTGGCTGACTCCCCCTGTGCCCTGGTAGCCAGTCAGTACGGCTGGTCTGGTAACATGGAGCGCATCCAGCGAGCACAGGCGTACGCCAAGGCCAACGATGCATCACAGTCGTAAGTGTCTCAAGGTTTATCTTCTTTGTGTTTGTTGTGAGAGATTAGAATTTTATGTTGCTTTACGGCCATAGTGTCTCTAGGCTATATTTATCTTTGTTGTGAGAGATAGGTGGTATGCAGAAAGCCAGGACAATTTTATGTTTCTCTTAGGCCAACAGTGCTTTACGATCGTAGTGTCTCCAGGCTATCTTTTATATTTGTTGTAAGAGATATGTGATATGCAATAAGACTGGACAATTTTATGTTTCTCTTTGGCCAACAGTGTTTTATGGCAGTAGTGTCTCAAAGCTATCTTTATCTTTGTTGTGAGAGATAGCTGATATGCAGTAAGACTGAAGAATTTTGTGTTTATCCAGGGATAACGATGCTGTACAGCCATAGTGTCTTTAGGCAGTATTTATATTTGTTGTACTAGGTATGGTTTTCATGTAAAGGAGAGTGCCTTACTGGCAGTGGAGATGTAAAACTTGTCTTTCGATTGACAGATTCTATTCCACCCAGAAGAAGACGCTTGAAATAAACCCTCGCCATCCTCTCATGAAAGAGCTCAAGGCCCGAGTCGAGGTGGGTAGCATGATAAAATTGTGATATTAAAGTTTCCCATTCATACAAAGGGGAGAGAGTGTTTCCAAGGTTCTGTTTTGTATTGCAGGGGCGCATTCGTGTGTATTTCTGTTATCTGACTGTTTAGGTTTACAATATGTAACCAAGAAAATTGAAGCACACTTAATATGCAGAAGAAAAAAATCATATTATTTGAGCTACCTAAGAGCTGTTGAAAACAGCATGGGAATGCTTCTTCCACTAAATTACAGTCAAGGATAAATATATTACTGATTGTATAGCTGGAAAGAAACTAGTCACGCCGGTCGATGCTGTATTGTATTCTAGTCATTATGCTTTTGAGATTTGACTTTTAGCCGTTTGTTGTGTGTTTATCAGGTGAATGCTGAGGATCAGACCGCCAAGGATCTTGCCATGGTGATGTTTGAGACAGCCACGTTACGATCAGGCTACATGCTATCTGACAGTGCCAGCTTTGCTGATCGCATTGATCGCATGTTGAGGCTCAGCATGGATGTATCGCTAGATGCAAAGGTGGGTGCTTTTATGATACTTACTCAAACCTGCAACAACACCACACACTCTTACTCAGGCGCAGACTTGAAAGTTTTTCAAAGCAAGGACATTTAGTCCTACACAGTCATATCTTCAATCCCGGTCCAACTCAGTAACTAACCTTTTGTCCTCTGAGGCTGGGAACAACACAGCATGTTTTGTAGTGAGTTCCTCCCCCCAGAATTGCCCATGGAGTGCAGGTGAAAATGTCATTGTTGCTCCTGGTTCTACAGGTGGAGGAGGAGCCTGTGTTTGAAGAGGACGAGGAGGCACCAGAGGAAGGGGAGGAAGTGAATGCTGAGGATGACGATGCTAAGGTTAGTGGTCATCGGTTTGAAATTGAAAACGAGCTGCGTTCACATCGGGATGTGTCTGGATAAGCCTTGAATGTGTAAGCAGGGATGACCAAATCATCCGCCCGGTCGCCAGGGGCGAGTAAAAAAACCGCCGGCCTAGAATAAACCGCCTGGCAACTCGCCCGGCTGGCCAATGAAAATTCTCGTCAAATGCGACCCTTTTGGTTGTAATATCCTGTTTTAAAGCCGTATAAACACTGCAGATCAACTGTGGTATGTACCGGGCCAGCAGAATTTGTCTGGGGTAGTGACTTTCTTGAAGTTACTCGCCCGGCTGGCGAGTTAACATTTTGAGATTTGGCCATCCCTGTCTGTGTAAGGTGTGGTTAACAACTTCGCAAACCTAGTGCAGAACTTTTGGCAAAGGGCATAATTATATTTATATATTTTGCGTATGATATGGTTAATTAATTGAATCAGTGCACAGGACTAAGACCGGGTTTGGTTTTTAGTGGTTTTCAACTTATTTAGGCTTTTTTTGGAACCTGTCTGTTCAAACTTGTGCTTACTGATGTTGAATTGTGATATGTCTTTTATTAACTTGTGTGGCAAAAATCTTGATGTCCTATTTTGGGTTTGCAGGATGACAGTGAAAAAGTACACGAGGAGCTCTAGGCATGTGTGTGGTGCTGATGTGTGGGAGATGCATGAAGAGACTGTATGAATGTGATAAAACGCGACGGAAAGGAGGGAAATTTCAGGGACTCAGCTGTGTCTTCAGACTTACAGTTCACTGTTATATCAGCATCAGAGAGGAGAGTGCGACCAAGTTTTAACAGCAGAGACATGGGAGATACAGAGAATATCTGTAATTGTGAAAGATTCCTTACAAGAATTTTCATATGCATGATTTTGCAAAGGTGTTCAAACACCATGCTCAAATTAGAACATTTGATTGTCCAAGACTTATTTATAATGATCATCGTTGGTTGTACACCTTTAGATGTGTAGACAGCAATTTTGGATTTCTCCCAGCTATTGCTAGTTTTGGAGTTTCAGCTGTTTTACATCTTTTAGTTTGTTTAGGGAAGGATCAGTTATGCTCAGCTTAGATAGTAGACACTTTTTTTCAGGGTGGTATTCCAGGGTATGAAACAAGTGGAGTGTTGTCTTTTTAGGTTGTGGTGTCTTCATTTTTGCAGGTTTTCAAAGCTCCATTGCATATTAAACAATTTTGTTCCTACTTTTATTTGTCATGGGAATTAGATTGAAGGTCTGTTGTGCTCTTTCCTGGCCTCTGCTGATATATAGTATTCGAAGATAGCCAAGATGACGCAGAGTGACTTAACAGAAAAAGATTCGCGTTTGAGACCAAAAGTGTAAAAGTAGTGATGCATCATATGTATATTTTGTTTGCGAGAAAATGACTTTTTGGCATCCTTTGACATTTGAATATTAAGGGTTTACATGTCAGTTGTACATTAAAGTGAAAGACCTTCTCATTTTGTTTTTCTCGAGTGTTGCGTATCATTCTCCAAAGAGAACTCATTGCATAGTTGTTCAATGACTTGTAAATGTGAAGAGGTGCTTGCTTGTTTTGACTGAACGGTGGTGCCAAAGAGATGTATGCTTGTTAGGTCTGATTATGGCAATGAGAGAAAAATGCTGGCACGAATGAAATGTGTATGGATTATCTGTTGGCACCTTTCTTTGTCACTTTACACCAAGTGGTGCGCTGTATGTTGTACGTTCTTTGTCAGCCATTAAAACTTTACACTTTATTTTGTTCAAAAGACTGTGCTGTGTTTCTTTATTGGCATATGTGTGAATGTGTGTCCATTGATCACGTTTGAGAGAACTAGGTCTGTTTACACAGTTTGGGATAATCTGTTATAACCAAAGAAGGCAGAGAGCTAATGGCAAGATCTACGAAACAAAGTCTCAAGGATCATTGAAATTAACAAACAACTTTCATCCTCAAAGTCTTTCTTTCATTTCAATGAAAGGATTTCAAAGAGGATGAAAGTCGTTTGTTCATTTTCATTCCAGGTCTGACTGCTTCCACATAACTCGCTCACTGTAGTTGTCTACTATATATAGTCTATTCTTAGATAGCTTACATCCCTTTGTTTCGTAGTTCTTACCCATTCGTTATGTGGAATATCAGCTTTGAATATCTCATTAACTGTTTTGATTGTGAGTGAAGAGAAGGCATTACCAATGATCGAAGGCCCTTTTGTCCCACCTGCCATCTGCTCCATATGTCCTATTCAAAAGTAATTAAGCTGATAACTTCATTATTCAGGGACTGAAATATTTTAGAAAACAATTCCAGGGAATGCAACATGAAACGTGCCTTTTTAGGTTGTGTACTTGTTCAAGTCTGTGAAAACGTATTGCTGTGGACAGAATTGTCCATATTTCTGTTCGAAAATGTAGTCTCGAACTATAATCGGCAGCTTTTGCTCCTCAAGCCGTGGCACAAGAAATTGTGCACACACACACACACAATCAATCAATATGAGGCTTATATCGCGCGTATTCCGTGGGTACAGTTCTAAGCGCACACACACACGAGATGAACATAATCCACGTCGCCTGTTGACATCTTACGCGAATAACCTTTAAGAAAGTATACTGCACAACAACGCAAACGCAACCTCCAGGCCACAGGGTGTGACAGCAGCAAACTAAAACGACATCACTATCAATACACATCATGCAGGTACCCGCCGCGGTTAACCTCAGTCAAGTCTTCGCACGGTGACTCATCATGGCAGCGGTTACTGAGGAGAATAAAACTGGGAAATCAAAGGTGGTAACGGCATCTTGCACAAACATTTGCACAAATGCCGGCAAGACCAAGCGGGACACAAACACACCTGTAGCTGTTCCCAAACCACAGCAAGAACAAAGTGTGCCTGCGCTATTCTGGTATTCCTGCCGACCGTGTGCAATTGTGCCAGACCTCAGTGTTTGGCAGTCATGTGTGTGTGGGGCCAGCATGCGGTTTGCGGCGGGTAATCGGGGAGAAAGGAGGTAGATGATGTGGGGTAGAAACTGGCACCATATGGCATAGACCTATACTAATCAGGGCCGGACCCAGGGGGGGGTTCCAGGGGTTCCGGAACCCCACCCCTGGAAAAAGCATGTACCTTGCTTTGACTTTTACTAGTTTTAGCACCAAAACAATGCTGCTCTTAACCCTCAAAACAAGGCCCAGAATGCACCAGATTGCACAGATTTTAACCGTTTTTCAAAAATTTTCCGGGGGAGCATGCCCCCGGACCCCCCTAATTCGCGCGCCTGCTTTGCAGGCGCGCGCTTGTGGTTTCGCCACTTCGCTGATTTGCCCCCCCAAAAAAGGAGGAACCCCCCCCTTACAACTCATTTGGTCCGGCCCTGCTAATATAGGTCACTGCATAATTATAGTAAATCAAAGATAAGAATTAAAAGAGAAAAAAAGTATGTTCATAAACATTGACCGTTAGGAATTGCAACTAAGGCAGATGACTAGATGAGTATGGGATAGGAACTGGTACCATATGGTTACTCAACGGTATTCAGTGAAGAAAACCGTTGTGAACCATGTGTCAGAACTGAAAGAAGTACAAAAGCAGTAGG
>NW_027127286.1:0-19726 GCF_037325665.1 Littorina saxatilis
TGTGTCTGTGTGTGTGGGGGATGTTTGTGTGTGTGTTTGTGTGTTTATGTGTATGTGTGTGTGTGTGTGTGTGCGAGGCTGACGCTAAGTACCGGCATGTCCGTATGAGAGGGCCTTAGGTACCGTGCATAGACCTTGGCTGCACTAGGTACCGCGCTAAGTACCTGCGATGTTAAAACCCATGTACATAATACTTTTATGTGTTGTTTATGCTGTTTATATGTAGGCATGTTAGTTTGAACTACGATCCTTTATTTTCGTAAATAGGGCTCATCATTTTGTCAAGTAGAAGCGGTTTGAATTTCAAAGGTACTTAACGTATGAAATATACGTACAGAACCAACTTTTTACACACAACCTAAAAGTTCTCACTGCAGATTTAAAAATAACAGCAATCGTTCTCTTGTATTTCAAGCATCATTGACAGCAAATAACTGAGTAGAAACCTAGCCCTAATTGGGAGTAGTCGGGTGTTTTGACCAACGGTACTTAGTGCTTTCTGTACGGACATAGCGGTACTTAGTGCTTTCCGTACGGACATAGCGGTACTTAACGTCGCCTGCGGTTCCAAGGTTTTATTACACAGACATAGAGATGTTGGTGGCCATATTATTTCGACCTGTATATATCGGGACAGCACAATCAATTCAGACATCCATAGACAGACAGTTTGAACTATTTTTGTAAATAAGGCTCATCATTTTGTCAAGTAGTAGCGGTTTGAGATTCAAAGGTACTTAACGTATGGAATATACGTACAGAACCAACTTTTTACACACAACCTAAAAGTTCTCACTGCAGATTTAAAAATAACAGCAATCGTTCTCTTGTGTCTCAAGCATCATTGACAGTAAATAACTGAGTAGAAACAATCTTTTACAAAGAATGACCAATAGTGAAGTGAATAGTAAACATTATACAGGCCTAAAAACAAACTTTATTAGACATCTCTCTCTCTCTCTCTCTCTCTCTCTCTCTCTCTCTCTCTCTCTCTCTCTCTCTCTCTCTCTCTCTCTCTCTCTCTCTCTCTCGGTTGTATGTATATATTAGGCAGCATTGATGTGCAAGATTATTGATAGAGGAAAGCTTGGAACAAACCACTGTGTATTTTGCATACGTTTAAATATCATGTTTTCTATTTTTTTCCTGTGATTTATGTGTACCCCCCATTGAAAGGGGCTGTAGGCCCATATTCAATTAAACTGTGTCAGTCTCTCTCTCTTTTCCATAATATATTTATAGTATTCTCTCACTCCTTTATTTATTTATATGGGAGATTTATATAGCGCTTGACGTTCTCTAAGCGCTTTACATATTCTCTCTTTCTCTCCCCCCCTCTCTCTCTCTCTCTCTCTCTCTCTCTCTCTCTCTCTCTCTCTCTCTCTCTCTCTCTCTCTCTCTCTCCCTCTCTCTCTTTCTTTTATGTCTCTCTCGCTCTCTCTCTCTCTATTACATAATATATATTTATAGTATTCTCTCCTCACTTTTTCCGTCTCTAGCTCACGTTCCCAGGCTCTTCCCCCCCCCCCCCTACCTCTACCTCCCTTACCTCATAATAAGCGTGCGCGCGCAACGACAGTAAGAGAGAGAGGCACAGAGAGATAATATCGTATTCTAAATTTATTGATAGAGGAGAGAAATGTATTATAAGATAAGAGAGAGAGGTAGGAGGGGAGGGGGGAGAAAGAGGGACCGTGAGAGATACAGAGAGCGTGAGGGGAGAAGGAATACTATTAGTATCACTATCAATAAATTATGAGAGAGAGAGAGAGAGAGAGAGAGAGAGAGAGAGAGAGAGAGAGAGAGAGAGAGAGAGAGAGAGAGAGAGAGAGAGAGAGAGAACAAGAACAAGAACAAGAACAAATCTTTAATTGTCTAAGGCCACAGCCCCTTACAATAGTGGTTAAAATAACAGCAATATTATCTGCACAGTTATAAATTATAGTCACGCATAAAATTCAACAAATACATTAAGACCCTGATGACATGTCACCGAACCTGATTTCTAAGGGTTCGTCTCTTCTGTAACATGAAGAACACAAATCTGCTGAAGCTGTTCATCAAATTATCCTCATTACTGCCACAGAAATACACAAGTTGTTGTTGCAGCGTCTTAGAGTTCGAGATTGTCAAATACTTTGCTCGAAGGTCTTGATAAAAGGGACATAAAAATACAACATGGTGTTCATCTTCTTTATCAGCTGAACAGAGAGGACAGTTTCTTGTCGTTTGGTTTGGTGCGTACCGAAACTTGTGAGCGTTGATTTCGGATACTCCTGCGCGGAAACGAGTAAGAGCAACTCTGTACTTAATATCTTCGATTAATTCAATGTATTTCTCTTTTTCCAAACATGTTTTGTAACAATTATAAATGTCAAAACGTTCACTGCATTCTAAACAGGAGAGAGAGAGAGAGAGAGAGAGAGAGAGAGAGAGAGAGAGAGAGAGAGAGAGAGTGTGAGAGAGAGAGAGAGAGAGAGAGAGAGAGAGAGAGAGAGAGAGAGAGAGAGAGAGAGAGAGAGAGAGAGAGAGAGAGAGAGAGAAATAATTTCGTATTCTAAATTTATTGATAGAGGAAAGAGGGAAACAGAGAGAGGAGGGAAAGGGAGAGAAATCGAGATAGGGGGAAAGAGAGATATATATTTGTACTCTAATTTTATTATAAGATAAGAGAGAGGGAGGGGGGGGGGAGAAAGAGGGACCGTGAGAGTTACAGAGAGTGTGAGGGGAGAACAGCGGTAACCTTCCACTACCTAGGGTTTCTTCCCAGCATGACTGTGAGGTCTTGACACGCACCATGGTCCATGCCAAAGACCAACAGAAGACAATTTTAATGATGAACTCGAACTGCCTGAATCTGTGTTGCCTTTCTCATTGCAACTCGGCTGCATGATCACATGCCTGTATTTGTCATGTAAATTCTTACAACCCCGATTACAAAAACAAAACCAGAAAATGACGCCACAGTTTAAACAACAAAAGCATGGCTTTAATTTAAAATAGCAGCATTAACACCTAAATGTTTGTTATAATGCAGTAAAACTATTACATATCTGATTATTCTTATTCACCTATTTCGTCTCCTCTACCCATGTGCGTGTGTTGTATGTGCCTCTTGTTTTATGGACTGGGCAAAGGAGCTGCGCCTTCGGCTATCAGTGTGACTGACTTTTAGGGTTTAACGTCCTCTTAGACCATTACTGGTCTATATTGGGACAGGTATTGGTAATACGTTGAAGTTATGGTGTGATACTTTGATTCGAACAAGCCCGCTGTGGCTGTCTTCTTCGACACACCAGCATTGGGTTTGTCTCGTCAAAGTATCGAAATACGATCATTATAATCGGAGACGAGAGATGATGCATGCGTGTCTTCGTGTTTTCCAAGCCCTGAGACTTTCGCTGTGAACGTGGGATCTTTTTCGTGCACATGTGTTCGGACACCGAAGAGAGTCTGCACAAAGTTGACTCCGAGAAATAAATCTCTCGCCGAACGTGGGGATCGAACCCACGCTGATAGCGACCAACTGGCTACAAAGCCAGCGCGCTACCAACTGAGCTACCTCCCCGCCGCGCTATCAGTGTCAAGTTACCTGAAGGCAGAGGGGAAGTGTTTAACTAACCGTATCGAGTCAAGCACGCTTTGTCGTGCATTCCGAACGCGTGTACTGGAGTGACTGACAGGGGCTAGTCTGGACTTGACTGCGCCTGAACTGATGCGTTGTTTCATCGAACACTGTATAGTGTCTATTGACAGTTAAAAAGAGAAGTACGCAAGTCCGAATTACAATAGAAAGGGCAAGATGAAGAAACACAAAAGCACGAGGCTCAAATAGGTGCTACCAAAATTAAACAGAAACGTCTCTGGCGAACGTTTTAAACAGTATAAGACAGTATAAGCATAATAGTATGTATACAGAATGCTATACAGTCACGCAGTCCTTCTGTTTTACTGTCCGTACTCAGATAACGGATGTTTTAGAGTCAAATGAGCTGAATCTGTGCGTATGCCTTCAAAGATGGCTTCACACGATTGTAACTAAAACTTATATTCGTAGTCCTACTATTATCCCGCCAGGCACTCCTTTCAATACTTTTCTTCATATACCACCAATAGTATTATGCTTTTAGATATCGTTGTTAAATGATGTATTTTGATGCTGTTACCGCTGTCTGTCTCTGTCTTTAGATCTCTCCCTCTCTCTCCCTCTCTTTCTCCTCCTGTCTGTCTTTATTTATCTGTTTTCGCGTCGGTCTCTCCGTCTGTCCCTATCTCTGTCTGTCTCTATTTGTCTGGTTTAATGCAAGCAATGATAAGTGTATAGCCTTATCTATACATATATAATTAATATATATCATAGATTATATAATGGTATGATACATGAAGATTGTATAGGGACTTCTGCTACACTTATGGTGTAAAACACATGGGATGAATCATGCTGTGTTGCTTGAAAGTACAGACTCGAACATCAAAGCATTTGGTGTCACTCGGTTCAAAATATTAAAATGTATGGTTCGTGCACGTCCAATTTAATTGTGATTAGGCTACACAGCCATAGTATATAGGTTGTGTATATGTAACATGATGTAATCGGCGTACCGTTTCCGCACAGTCTTCGACTCGACGACTCCATAACCCCACATACACGTGAACATCAATAGATCTCCCAAACTTCTTTGAATATTTTAATCAAAATGTTTGTAGTACATACTCAGAAGACGACCCTTCAACTCTGTTGAAACAATTCAGGGTGTTTCCGCTAAAAATGTGTCTGTAAATCAAGTTCTTAGTTGAAGTTAAACAAAATGATCCTTACATAGCCCGAAAAAGCCCGCGAGGTAAAGGCAGACAAAAACAGTTGTGAGCGCAATCTATAATTGTAACCCGTTATGGCGTAGTTGGTATGTCAATGTTCGCCTGTGGTCTCCAAGGTTGCCGTGGGTTAAATCTCATGTTATTTTTTGTGTGTGAAATGTGACGCAGGGATCCCTTTGAACCCATTCCTCTTGTTTTTTGATTGTTGGTTAATCATCTTTTATAGTTCATGTTACAAACTTCTTTAATTTGGCAGGTGTTTTTATTTTTTAATTTTGTATTTATTTTTGGGGTCTTCTTTTACTTCATTCCAGGAGTGGGGTAATAAGCGGGCGGTTTAATGGTCCTTATGGTCCCTTTGTTTATTTTCGGAGGAGTGGGGGTGGGGGGTGGTGGGTGCCGCTGCTGTCTGCAGGTTATCTAACTCACTAGGCATGACTGTTTCGCTAAATGGAGCAGCAGCGTCAGTGGGGAACAGGGCACGAGACTGTAGAGTTATGGACCCTCGTGTACAATCAGTGAGAGCCATAGTGAAACACAATATTACACATTTATGAACAACACATATTAATTACTTCACGCCATTACCTCAGTTATTCCCATAGTAGCAGAAACATTTTTTGAACATTGTCAAATATATGTCAGGGCTAATAGACCCTATCGGTATTCCAAGCTCTCGTAATCTCTCGCAAACTTCAGAACATAGCAAAGCATGCGGTACAGCGATCTCGTGCGAGCTGCACAAGCCAAGGTTCGAAGTTCTCGCGATGTTCAAAGCATAACAAAGAGCGTGTCTCGCGAGAGCTGATCAGATACCGAAAAGGTCTATAGTCTCGGGTGCTGTTTTACTTCACAGTTATTTTTCAAGGTTGTCAGTAATATCAGAATAAATATCACACACTTGAATGTTGTCCAAGAGCTTCAAGGCATAGTCACTGATGTCATTACTTCAGTTATTGTCAAGATTGTGGGTCATGAGAACTTAATTATAATATTAATAGTTTTATGATAATAATAAAATTAAACAGCAACAAAAAAATACGAAAAAAGTTATAAGTGTATGGTACTTGTCTTACATTATGATAGTCCTGATTTTGTGATAAATCGCCAATTTGCAAGTGCTCTACACAAGGCTAGATGTTATTAGAGGTCAAGGAGGTCAAATATCACGAAAAGGCGAAGCAACCAGAGCATCGGTGGCTGGCAGAGGAACCTCCCTCCGATTGGGCCACCAGAAGTAGAGGTGAAAGGAGAGGCTGGTGCAGCGGGGTGCCCGAGCCTCAGAAGGATAATTGGTGATGCAGCAAGGCCATTGATATCAGCGTGAACTTGTTATCAGCCGGTGCCGTTATCGGGTTACAGCCGTAGCCCTTTCGCCGTGGCTTCGCGAGCTAGCACTGTAAGTCAGATGCTGACCACCGGTTCGCGGCGGCACAGGACCATGTTTTCAGCGTTCCTTTTCGTGTTGGGATCAAGTTACCGTGCCCTGGCCAAGAACGCTAGCATTGAAGAAGGGAGAGAAAAGTTCTACCTCCCCATCTTCGGTTTATGTAAACGACTAGGGCTCCTTGCATTAGGAAGTATTCGGATTCTAAATGTTTATTATTATTATCACTAGCAATACTCGTGCTCCTCACGGGATGTAACAAATGTTTGATGATTTTCATTAATCACTGATGGTGTGGATATTAAAGTGTATATGCGAATCCATCCCATGATCAATTGCTATTATTGTTGCAATGGTCGACTTATCTGTCTGAATCATGACTGATTTATTATTGTATTCATAGCTTCAAAGCGATGGTGATTGGAGTAGATTAGCTCCCCTGATCAGCGAAGCCTTATTTAACTATCAGTCATATGATAACCACACATATGATGGTAAAAACCCTTATAACTTTGGAACCAGCCAACCATTTTTTTTTAAAATGAAATTAAACATGAAGACGCAGGCCATTAGTCCCTTCATGAATTCAAAAGAGAAAAAAATCAACTCGATTTTCTGCGAAAAACATTTCGCTGTGATTTTGTAATTTGTAACTGCTATTTTGTAGACCCTTCCTCGGAGTATGTAATAAAAAAGGTTTCATTGAAATATTCCCAGAACTTTGGGAGATATGGATGTTTATGCATTGGAGAATCAAACGCTAAATCCCTTATAACTTTGGAACCAGCCAACCATGTTTTATGAAATTGAACATGAAGACGCAGCACATTAGTCCCTTCAACTTAAAAAAATTAACTCGAATTTGTAAAACATTTCTCGCTGTGACTTGGTATTTTGTACTGCTATTTTGTAGACCCTTCCTCAGAGTATGTAATGAAAAAAGTTTCATTGAAATATTCCCAGAACTTTGGGAGATATGGCTGATTATGTATTTTGACCATCGGGCCCCGTAATGACCTTGACCTTTGACATATCCAATATAAATGTTGCACACAATAGGCTATCGTGTGTCTACATCTACCTACAAAGTTTGGTTGAAAAATACTTAGCGGTTCAGGATTTATCGCAGTTCCTATATTGTGACATACATACATGCATACTTACGGAATGGAACAATCGCAAACGTTCCCGCTGGATGACGAATTAAATTATAAAAAACGTATCAGTAAAATAAAATAACAATGAACAGCACACATTCCCTGAAAAGTAATGTAGCGTAGGGGAAAGGGAGAGAAAAAAAGTGACACCGCGTGGATTCGAACGTACGTGATTAGAACATGATGAAGCAAGAGTGTCCTAACCAACTGGCCTACAAATAATTTGCAAAAGTTTCAGGGAAAAATACAGCTATGACATTACAAAAACCATAGGCAATGGATGTTCCCGTTTTTGCCATTCCAATAAGTAACAACGATAACAACTTGATAGGTTTGAGAGTAAACTTGATTTGACATGATACTGTGTTGTCTAAAGTGTTTATTGGATTCTCGGGCAGTTTTATCCCGGACGGCTGCATGTCGAGTTTCAGGGGTGCCTAAGGGCTTCCGGCGGTAGGTAAAAATATTTAATGTTCAAATAAACCCACTTAATTAAAAAATAAACACATAAGACTCAGCCAGTCCTGATCGAGGTGGCCTCCACTATGCCCATGCAAAAGGAATAACGTGAAAGTTGCCCAGTACCACAGAAATTAGCAATTTCGTGTGACTGAGGCTACCAGTACCTGTATTAATATATGAATTATAATTGGCAACGGTAAGCGATTTCACACAGATTAGCGCGGGACAAATATTGACAGAATTTTTTTTTTATCATAACTGCAATGTTCTTCTCCCCCCCCAAAAAAACCAACAACAACGCAACACCTCCTCCCTCCCCAACCCCTCAGAAGAACAGGTCCGACAAACCCCTGCGTCACACAGTAAGCTTTTTTTTTAAATTAACGACGCCAATGGAATTCAATCTCCTGCCTCGGACACTTTCGTTTTGTCACGTTAGGAGAGCAATTTACCAACTTATCTATTTTGCATCTTGACAGTTCGCGTGAGTGATATTTTAGTGACTTTTGTGACATATAGACTGACCGGAACAAACGCAAACGTCCACCCTCTGGGTGACGAACAACAACACATTTGCATTCAAACGAAGTAGTTTGTTGATCATAGTGCAATTATCCCGTTTGACTTGTGTCTGTTCTCAATATGACTAACATATATATGTACTCATTTCTCCCAAATGGGTAAAGCTATTGAAACTCACTTTGGCTATGAGCTCGAGGTCCATGGGAATAAACGCTCATAATTATGTCCTGCAGATTGATGACCCTGGTGTCACTCAAAATTATCCCGCCAGGAAATGCTATTTCGTATACATGTACTCAATTGTCTAACCGGCACGGTTGGCCTAGTGGTAAGGCGTCCGGTTGGCCTAGTGGTAAGGCGCCTAGTGGTGGGTTCGAACCCCGGCCGGGTCATACCTAAGACTTTAAAATTGGCAATCTAGTGGCTGCTCCGCCTGGCGTCTGGCATTATGGGGTTAGTGCTAGGACTGGTTGGTCCGGTGTCAGAATAATGTGACTGGGTGAGACATGAAGCCTGTGCTGCGACTTGTGTCTTGTGTGTGGCGCACGTTATATGTCAAAGCAGCACCGCCCTGATATGGCCCTTCGTGGTCGGCTGGGCGTTAAGCAAACAAACAATTAAACAAACAAACTCAATTGTCTCCAGTAAGGACACAGTTATTTTCTCCGAATTTAAGGCCCCAGTTTGTGGTGATTGATATTGATTTGCTCTGTAGTTTGATGATCCTAGTGCCAACATTATCCCGTCAGGCATTGTTTAAATGTTTTCGTTTGCACCCACTTTTCTCCAAAACTGATAAAACTGTTGACACCACTATTAGGAAGCATGCTCATCGGAGTGATGCCGAGAAGCTCTGAACTTTGGTGACCCTAGGTACCATATTATCCGGCCATGAAGGGTTTTAATATACTGCTGACCATACACCCGTTAGGGTCCATATGTTCTATCAGCCCCAGATACTTTACTTGATTTTTGCTTTCGGTCCAGCCGACTCTTTTGAGCCATATCAGGACCAATCAGCCCGAGACGAAGACTTTAAATAATAAAACAACAACCACAGCACGAGATGATAAACGGAAAGTATTAGGATCATTATGGTCACTTGTTAATTATTATTTTGTTACCCCTTTATCACATGCCGGCTATTGATACATGCCATATCATTATTTTTGTTATCAAAACGAATACGTTGTGTGTGTGTATTGTTAGGAAAACTCCAATCTTTTAGATTAGTTAACAATGTATCAAGAAAAATCACATATTTGAGCGAGTTTCTAGGTGACCCTCTTCGTGATTAGGGACCTAATGTACATCCATACATGCCATATCATTATTTTTGTTATCAAAACGAATACGTTGTGTGTGTCAGTGTATTGTTGGGAAAACTCCAATCTTTTAGATTAGTTAACAATGTATCAAGAAAAATCACATATTTGAGCGAGTTTCTAGGTGACCCTCTTCGTGATTAGGGACCTAATGTACATCCTATTTGATCTTCCATGAATGGGTTCGGTTGATATTTGAATTTTCTGTAAAAGGGGTCGCTCAGATAATCGTCAAAATGTAACTGACAAGTCCAGTGGCTAACGAAGGAAAGCACCGATCACCATCAAGACTAAATCACTACCAGATGTCAGTAGGAATGTTGGTAACTGATCCACTGACCGCTATCATATGTTACTACTCGCGTACATTCCGTAGAGTACCTAGAGACCAATCTAGAGCATAATTGTATTTCATTCCCTCTGCTAGAACTGACTGGGCTTGCTGATATAAGCAAGCGTTAGTTTGTAACACATTCCCTGGCCCGTCCCAAGAGAATATGAAAGATATATATGCTACACGGAAGCGTTGTATAGACCGAAACAGTTCAAAATAATGATACTGGATTCAGACTTCAAAATTATTGTTTTCATATTAGGCCTACGAACAATAACTTACATGTTAAGAGAAATAATACATGTATCGAGAGATATTGCTTTTATTCTAGGCTACATCTCTTATGGAGGCATCTTACACACTCTCTCTCTTTCTTCACCCTCCCATCTCTCTCTCTCTCCTTCTCTTCCCCTCTATCTCTCTAATATTGACAACACCACTCATATAATCACTCAACCTCTCCCCATCATCGCCCTCTGTCTCTCACCTTCTTACACACACTCTCTCTTTTCCCAACTCTCCTCTCTCTCTCCATCTCTCTCTTCAATAATGACACCCCCCATATATCACTCTACTTATCCTCCACTCTCGAATCTCCAAACATTCGGTTGAACGTGATTAACTGGTATCGTACCCCTATGACAGATAATATTCCCTATTCTCTGCATTCTCTGCTTGCTGTAATGCTCTTTTTTTTTCAAGCCACATTTCACGTCAACCAACTTTCATCAAGACGTTATTTAAAGCGTCATTGTAGAAATGACATTCGGAAATATTAGGGGAATCCCTGTCATAACATTTTTTTCTATTTGTTTCCCATCAGGCATTTTTTGTTTTAATCACAAGCAATACAAGGAACTTAGTCGATAAATATCGACAGGGGGCCGACAAATGGTTTAAATGGGAAATGTGTGTATATGGGTGTGGGTTTGAAACAAACAAACAAACCAACCCATGTGAACCCCGGGCCGCAGGCCTTCGATGTAGTGATTGAAAAAAAAGGATGTTCTCAAATGGTTCAATTCTCATTTGGTCTGATTCTCAAATGGTACCGGTATACTCCCCCCCCCCCCCCCCTGGCCGCAGGCCTAGGAGTAAAATTTTATAGACACTGACCTTCTTCCCAGGGGTCATTGACCCAGTTTTAGCTATGAGAGGTGGTTCGCCCAGAGGCTGTAGAGTATACTGGGGCGGTCTCTTTGATGTCTTGAGAGGAAACTTGGCCAGGGTAGTACATGCACCAGAACTGGTGGACACCAAGGACAAACATGAAATCGAAGCAGTTTGCTTTCAGAGAGAACGGTCGTCAGCAACTCAAACTTCTCTGTTTTCTTTTTTTTTTTTTAAATCTGACTTTCTTTGTGGCCCCCTGACTCCGCCCCCCTCCCTCTGTAAGGACCCCCCTCCACAAGGACCGATTTTTGTCAACATTTTAAAGGTCGCTAGAGAGGGGTTCCACTGTATGACCTAACCGCTACTGGCAGACGGCCTCAATCTTCACGCGCAAAGACGAGATTAATAGGTGCTCGGTTTTGGTATTTTGAATTACATTACATTAAACCTTTGTTGGGTTTCATGGTCATGGCAACAGCCATAATAATATTACATGATGTATAATATCATATTTCAGCATATGTGAATTACATGTCATCATACTAAACTGTCATACATTTTTATTCCTACATTATTCTGATTGATCACAACCAAACCTACTATCATTGGACACATCCAAATGCAAGCGCCTGTTCTTGACAATTTCCCTATGATCTAAATATAAAATCAGTGCAATTTCCTGGGTCGGGCTTTGCTACAGACACTCACGGTTTGGCCTGTAGGTAAAATGTACAATGTATTTTCTGATTTGTGCACAAAAGCTTTTTTTCTTTTTTCTTTTTTTTAACATAACAATGTTTAATGTCACTGTATGTTTAAAAGACCATGGTCATATTTGTAAAAAAAATGTTAAATTAGAAAATAAATAACATTTTGGTTCATGATTTTTCCTACACCTGTGCTAAAAATAAGAAATAAAAATGTCGGGTATATAAGTCACTCAAATACAGCTAGGTATGAATGGCTCGGTTTGAGTTTGTTGCAGTTGACCCTGCACAATGCGACATATCATGTTTTTGTTGAACAATTTTGACGTCACCCCTCCCATAGGGTGACGTATTTCACAACTTCCTGTGTTACACAAACTCTGTGATGACCAATTTTGACGTCACCCCTCCCATAGGGTGACGGATTTCACAACTTTCTACAGATGAACAATTTTGACGTCACCCCTCCCATAGGGTGACGGATGTCACAACTTCCTGTGTACACAAACTGATGACGTATTTCACAACAAAATGGCGCTGCCCATGGTCAACCTCGAAACTATCCGTAATAATACAGACACACAAAGAGAGACACCTATAGTGACAGCCGCTCTATCATGCTAGGACTGGTGTCAGTATACTATGACTATACGAGGATGTCAATCAATCAATCAATATGAGGCTTATATCGCGCGTATTCCGTGGGTACAGCTCTAAGCGCAGGGATTTATTTATTTTAATTTTATTTTATGCAATTTATATCGCGCACATATTCAAGGCGCAGGGATTTAATAATATTCATGCCGTGTGAGATGGAATTTATTTTACACAATACATCACGCATTCACATCGGCCAGCAGATCGCAGCCATTTCGGCGCATATCCTACTTTTCACGGCCTATTATTCCAAGTCACACGGGTATTTTGGTGGAAATGTTTATCTATGCCTATTCAATTTTGCCAGGACAGACCCTTTTGTCAATCGTGGGATCTTTAACGTACACACCCCAGTGTAGTGTACACGAAGGGACCTCGGTTTTTCGTCTCATCCGAAAGACTAGCACTTGAACCCACCACCTAGGTTAGGAAAGGGGGGAGAAAATTGCTAACGCCCTGACCCAGGGTCGAACTCGCAACCTCTCGCTTCCGCAAGTGCGTTACCACTCGGCCACCCAGTCCGATGTAAGCCTCTGCGATTTCAATCTCAGTGTGGCAGTACATTAATCTGCTGACCATAAACAAGGAATGCGTCCAGCTGTCTCTCTAGCTCTCCAGTAGGTTTCTCAGCGGGCTACCTGCTTGACGACGTTCTAATTGATGGCACGCGAACCGTGTAATGTATAGCCACTGCGCGAGTCGAACCGCTCTACGACTAGCTGCTCCTTTCCACGGCCCCCCACCCCCACGTATTCCACGCATCCCTCTCTCTCGCCCTTCCTCTCTCCCCCCCTCCCTCTCTCCCCCCTCCCTCTCTCCCCCCTCCCTCTCTCTCCCCCTCCTTCTTTCTCTCCCTTCCTCTCTCTTTAACCTTAATTGTCAATCCGTTTTTCATTGCTAAATTCATACGGATAAATAAAAGCTTGATGATTAGCAAGAATCACCTCTGATTTGTTATTTGCACTGTCACTGAAGACTAGACCGTCAGTGAAACTTAATACAGTTCGCCACCTGTTTACCTCTTTTTATATTTTAATCCAGACAGCATTATCCACCACCACCCATTATATAAACATTCTATTTTGTGTAGTCCCGATATCAATGTTGCAAACCTTTTGATGCAGCTTTTAATAATATAAGAGATTTGATTTATACGTATTCCCTGTTTCACTCAATGAATATATATATTCCCTAAAATATCCAGGTAATATACAAATTTCCTGGAATTTAGATGCCATTTTTAGACGTATTCCCTGACTTATATTTAGCATTCAAAAGGAGACACTTTGATGGAGTGAAAAATCTCTCTCTCTCTCTCTCTCTCTCTCTCTCTCTCTCTCTCTCTCTCTCTCTCTCTCTCTCTCTCTCTCTCTCTCTCTCTCTCTCTCTCTCTCTCTCTCTCTCTCTCTCTTATGCTTACAAATATAACTACAATTGCATATCAATAACATTTACAACACAAAATTACACTGTTTGCACCAATGAAGTGAGAAAAAATGACTTTTATATCAGCAAAATCAACAAGCCGTAATAACTCTAGTTGGCGGGATATATTTTGTTTGTTTGTTTGTTTGGTTGTTTGCTTAACGCCCAGCCGACCACGAAGAGCCACATCAGGGCGGTGCTGCTTTGACATTTAACGTGCGCCACACACAAGACAGAAGTCGCAGCACAGGCTTCATGTCTCACCCAGTCACATTATTCTGACACCGGACCAACCAGTCCTAGCACTAACCCCATAATGCCAGACGCCAGGCGGAGCAGCCACTAGATTGCCAATTTTAAAGTCTTAGGTATCCCTGCCGGGGTTCGAACCCACGACCTCCCGCTCACTGGGCGGACGCCTTACCACTAGGCCACCGTGTTGCGGTTTGGCGGGATATAGTGATCCTTACATCGTTCGAAAAAAAACCCAATACAGCTACCCTTTCAAACCATGTTTTTTTGCTTATTTGCTATTGTATTTGGTTGTAATATGTTATATAGAATTGTGCATGTGAAGGGATATTATATTTTTTAAATATGGAAAAAGTGAAAGCTAATTTAAAATTTATGGACAGATTAATTGATGAAAATGGCTCTCAATAACGACGCAAAAAGGAATTTTACAGGAGCAAGTGAGATTTTACAATAACGTGTTTGATAAAAATGGGAATTTTGTTGAGGAGGATGCTGAAAGTAAAGTTCTTAATTCAAATATTCCTCAGTTAAATGACGAACGAAAATATGTTTTGGAAACTGATTTTAATAATAATAATAATAATGGACATTTATTAATCGCCCCTTCTCACAAGAGCTCACGGCGATTTACATATTAATTTCTGCCGTGTGAGATGGATTTTTGTACACAATACATCACGCATTCACATTGGCCAGTAAATCTCAAGCCATTACGGCGAATATTTACTTTTTACGGCCTGTTATTCCAAGTCACACGGGTATTTGGAGGACATTTTTTATCTATGCCTATACAATTTTGCCAGGAAAGACCCTTTTGTCAATCGTGGGATCTTTAACGTGCACACCCATATGCACACCCCAATACCGTGTTAGAAATCGGCAGGGCGCTGTCTTTATTAAAAAATGGTTCGTCACCAGGTTTAGACGGATTGACTACAAGTTTCATGAATTTTTTTTGGCCTAAAGTAAAAATGATGGTGGTTAATTCCCTTCAAAGTGCATTTAGAGTCGGTGAATTGTCAGATACTCAGAAAAGAGCAGTTATCACGTTGATCCATAAGGGTAAAGATTTGCCGAGAGATAGCCTTAAGAATTGGAGACCCTATATCTGTAACCAATACAGATTATAAAATGCTGGCAAAATGTTTATCGCAGCGCTTATCTGGTGTTATTTCTGACCTCGTGCCAGAAGATCAGACAGGATTTATTAAGGGAAGAAAGGCAAGTAACTTGATTAGATTAATTGATGATGTCATTAATTACGCTAATGAAAGAAATCAAGCAGGTAATATATTACTTGCGCTTGACTACGCCCGAGCCTACGATTCCATCTCAAAAGACTATGTGGTCTGGTCCTTTAAAAAAATTGGTTTTGGCGAAACATTTGTTAAATGGATTACAGTTTTAATGACAAACACCACGAGCTGCATAAATTATATGGGTTGGACTTCGGAAGAAATAAGTGTGAATTCCGGAATCCGTCAGGGATGTTCCCTCTCACCTTTGGCCTTCGTGCTTGCTGTAGAATTATTAGCAATCAAAATCCGAAGTCACCCCAATATTAAAGGATTTGCCTTACCAGATGCAGGTTTTGCAGAACAAACATCGCGTATCTTGAAAATGGCTATGTACGCCGATGACATAACTGTTTTACTTCAAGATAAAAACGACATGGAAACGGTTTTGAAAATCATTGATGATTTCTCCAATATATCTCGCTTGAAATTAAATAAAAGTAAAACGGAAGCAATGTGGTTGGGATCGCGTATAAACTGTCAAGAGAAATATTGCGATATTAAATGGAATACCCAGGTTAAAATCATGGGAATTAGTCAGTTTTAAAAAGGACATCCCGGCCTCTGAAATTATGGAAAATTGGTCCAAAAGACTTGAAAAAGTTGAACAAATCATTTGCAGATAGTCAAGAAGAAATTTAAGTACAAGCGGCAAATTATGTATTATTAAGTCCTTCTTAGTTTCACAATTTGTTTACGTTATGCAGGCGCTTCTTGCCCCTGTTAAAGTTCTCGATAAGTTGAATACTATTTTGTTCAGATTTCTCTGGAAAAGGAAGTATTCAAATACAAAAGCCGAAATGTATTGTGTAATGTGGTGGAAGAAGGTGGTATTAACATGATAAACGTCCACGATATGCAGACTTCTTTTTTACTCACATGGGCAGCAAAACTTCAACAACAAAAACATGAACCGTGGACAACGATTCCATTAAGTCTTTATCAGGTATTGGGAAGAAATTTACTTTGTTTTAAAGCCACAACACCACTAAAACTGTTCCAAGGTATTGAATGCATTCGATCAAACTTTTGGACAGAAGTTCTCTTAAAATGAATCCATAATAAAGCATTGATTTATGAGAGAGAAGATCGCTTTGGCGATCAATGTTTGTGGAACAATATAAAAGTGGTTTATAAAAGTAAAAGCTTATATTTTTTAAAAAATGGATAGAAGCGCACTTAGATACGGTGAAAGATATTTGGGTTAACGGAGATATGATTCCTTTTAACCAGCTGTGCACAAAGATAGGATACAGTCCCTCTAGATTTTTTTAGTACGGCGCAAAGACTGCTGTGCGAGCGCTTGCACTTCGCAAAAACACAGCCAGCCCGCGAGCAGGCGAACACAATAATGACCTTGACACACGGAACCCTGTGATCATTAACCCCTCCGCGAGAAAGTTTCGCATGCTGATAGTCCAGTCTAAAGCGAGCGAGCCTTGCGCTGTTACATTTTGGTTACATAAATATCAGGTTAAACTAGATCACAATTATTGGCTGTTAGCAAGCAAATGTACAAAAGAAGAAAGATTGCGATTGTTACAATGGAAAATATTACATAATATTTATCCCACGAATATATTATTAAAAAAAATGAAAATTAGAGAAACAAAAGTATGTACATTTTGTAAACACATTGATTAATATGTTGAACACTTTTTTGGGCAATGTGAGAAGTTGACGAGCTTTTGGGAAAATGTTGTCCATTATATGTTTAGAAATACAGGATCAAATGTGCACCTCTCAGAACACGATGTCTTGTTTGGTTATCAACCTAGTAATATATGCCAAAATAATAAGGTACTTAATCACATTATTTTGATTGCAAAAATGTGTATTAGTAAATATAAGTATGGTGATAGATACGATTTGAATAGTATATTGGAAAATGAAATGTACATTGGAAGTATGTGAGTAATGTATAAGTCGAGATGAGGTGAAGTGATATATGACGTTTGTGAATATTATGAGGGGGGTGGGAGAGAGCGGATGGACGAGAATAAGGAAGAAAAAAAAAGGAGAAAAAATAAGTAACCATGTATGGCTCCTCAATTGCTTTTTGTATAAACAACCATGCAAACCACAAAAAAAGAGAAAAAAAACCCCCAGGTTTTCTCCAATTTAAAAAAAAAAAAAAAAAAAAAAAACCAAGTCGCTTAAGGCGAAATTACTACATTTAGTCAAGCTGTGGAACTCACAGAACGCACTGCATTTTTTTTTACAGTGACCGTAGTCCGCCGCTCGCGCAAAACGCAGTGAAACTGACGAGACTGTTTAGCGCGGTGGTGGTTTCGCTGTGCTGCATAGCATGCTTTTCTGTACCTCTCTTCGTTTTATCTTTCTGAGCGTGTTTTTAATCCAAACATATATCTATATGATTTGGAATCAGGAACCGACAAGGAATAAGATGAAATTGTTTTTTAATCGATTTCAGAAATTTGATTTTGATCATAATTTTTAATTTTTAATTTTGAGAGCTTGTTTCTAATCCGAATATAACATATTTATATGTTTTTGGAATCAGAAAATAATGAAGAATAAGATGAATGTAAATTTCGATCGTTTTATAAAAAAAAATCAATTACAATTTTCAGATTTTTAATGACCAAAGTCATTAATTAATTTTTAAGCCACCAAGCTGAAATACAATACTGAAGTCCGGCCTTTGTCGAAGATTGCTTGGCCAAAATTTCAATCAATTTGATTGAAAAATGAGGATGTGACAGTGCCGTCTCAACTTTTACAAAGAGCCGGATATGACGTCATCAAAGACATTTATCGAAAAAAGAAAACAACGTCCGGGGATATCATACCCAGGAACTCTCATGTAAAATTTCATAAAGATCGGTCCAGTAGTTTACTCTGAATCGCTCTACACACGCGCACGCACACCGGCACAGACAAAACTTGACTAAATGTAAAGAGAGAGAGAGAAAGAGAGAGAGAGAGAGAGAGAGAGAGAGAGAGAGAGAGAGAGAGAGAGATGATAATAATGATGATGGAACTTTATTTTTTAAGAATAGAGGTTTAAGGTGACGCCTTTTCTTACAACCGGTCCTTACTTCTAATACAAATGTCTAATAAATGAATAAACAAGTAAAGCAACATGACAAATAAACAAAGTAAACGAACGAACCAGCAAACAATCGACAAGTAAGCAAACAAGCAAATAAACATAAACAACAAAATGACAAAGTAAGGAACATACAAATCAAAAGCAAAACATGCAACATATTAATTGAGGTTATACATGTAAAGTGATCCACGGTTAAAGTTCCATCCTCACCTATTCACACTTTACTGACACTATACACAACCATCAGTGTGTATAGGAAACAGGTACTTAACGCCTTCGTCCGTACGGGTTACACACTGTGTATAGCCAAACGGTACCTAATGTGGATTTCGTACGTACAGAAGTCACACAGATCCGTCTGCGTATGACCGGTACCTAAGGTGCTCCTCGTCCGTATGTGTGTGTGTGTGTGTGTCTGTGTAGTGTATGAGTGTTTGTGTGTGTCCGTGTGTGTGTCCGTGTGTGTGTGTGTGTGTGTGTGGCCAATCAGTATATTCCTCCCCCCCCCCAGCCCCAGTTGATGTGTGCAATATGAGTCTTGCCCGCAAACACCTTTTAGCCAATCGACCACACAGTGATAGGACCCAGTTTTACCAATGTGGTTACTGACCTCACCCTGCGTGTAAAACGGGGCTGGTTGGAGGGTGGGGGATATCTCAGAGAGAAACAGCAACAGTTAGAAACTGACATGTGTTTGGTGGTATTTTAATGCGCTGTGTATTATTTGAGTCAGCATTAAAAACACGTAAAATGTCCACATACCAATTAACGTAATATTGTAATGTTTTTTTTTCTTTCTTTCTTTTTAGTCAGGTGTTCCTCTCTTTTGCAAGGAAGCACTCTACGTATATTATAATGTATGCCAATTTTAAAACACAAAACATGTTTACCTACTAGTTGTCCAAAATGATCTACGCAGCTTTAGGTTGTGATTTGTTTTTGGTCTGGTTGTGTTCTGCAGGGAGCTGCCTTCGTTCGGATGATAAACTTCATCATGGGAGAAGACCACTTCATTGCTGCATTGAATGTGAGTCCAGTCTTCTGTAATTGCATTGTCCGTGTGATTTTATAACAAACAAGAAATTCCTCCGAGGTAGGAAAAACACCCCCGTTGGTCAAAGGGAAATAACCATTATCACTGCCACCAACTGAGAAGGTTATTTCCCTTTGACCATTAATATGTGCCTCTATAA
>NW_027127287.1:0-12500 GCF_037325665.1 Littorina saxatilis
AGTTAGACACATACACAAAATCAACATGATGACTCATTCCTGTTCTTCGAGTGCACACAATCGGACGCGATCCTCAGCTCAGATCTAACCAGGTTTTTATACGTGAAAGGACAGGGGCGGATCAGTTGCTTTGTAAGGGGGGGGGGGGGGGGGGCACTTTGAATCGAAAGTGAATGTGATGGGCGCAAAGCGCCCGAATTTGCTAGGGGGTCCGGGGGCATGCTCCCCCGTAAATTTTTTTTGCCCAAAGAAGCAAAATGGTGCCATCTGGTGCCATTTGAACTTAGAAATGGTCATAGAATCAGCATAGAAAAATCTTTTTTTTTCTTCTTCTTTTTTTTTTTTTTTTTCGGGGGAGGGGGGGCACGTGCCCCCTGTGCCCCCCCCCCCTCGTCCACCCCTGAAGGACATCCCTCAAACTGGACACTTTCCCAAAATAAGCAGCCGCTGCGATTCCTGCGCAGATATTTTATTTTATTTTATCAATGAGTGTGCAAACGAACGGTTTGGCAATGTGCGCAAAAAAGGTTGGTCAGTGTTATGTGACAGGACACAAATCAGCGTTTGTAAGGTCCTTTTCTAGACTGGAACAAGCTGAACAGAGAGAGAGAGAGAGAGAGAGAGAGAGAGAGAGAGAGAGAGAGGAGAGAGAGAGAGAGAGAGAGAGAGAGAGAGAGACAAGACAAGACAAGACAAAATCTTTATTATCGAGGGTAATAGATAAGCAAGAATATTGCGTTTTTACATCCAGCCCTCGGCCTAATATTATAGGGTCAACAAGAACAGAAAACAATATAATCAAAGAACTATCACATCAAACTTAATACATTATAACTGCAGGGCCGGACTAGGCGAAGAGGAGGGGGGGGGGGGGGGGGGTTGCCAGTGGTGGCCCAGGGGGATGTCCCCCCTGGCGGCAGGGGCGAATCAGTTCATTTTATGACTGTTTTTTTTTCAAAAGTATATTGTGAAGATATGGGTGTGAAGGCGCGAAGTGCCGAGCCGACGGCGCGAAGCGCCTAGCTTGCTAGGGGGGTCCGGGGGCATGCCCCCCCGGAAAATTTTGAAAAAAAGGATGCAAAATGGTGCAATCTGGTGCATTCTGAGGATGATCATTACCAGTTTCAGGCAGCAGATTTTGTCACTGATTAATACCCCAAAAATTGAAACTCAATGTAAAATAAAGAAATGCATACCTCATTCAATATTTTTATTTTTTGGCTGGGGAGGGGGGGGGGGGTCCGGAAACCCTAGAACCCACCCCCCCCTCCCCCTCGTTGTGGGGGTCAGGGGTAGGTCATATTCTGAGATAGGAAAATGGTCGCTCCTTGCATGAAACGGCATAAAATAAGCAATAATAAAAAAAATTAAATAAGTAAGGTACATGTTTAGGATAGGGGGGGGGGGGGGGTTGCGCAACCCCCATAACCCCCCTGGTAGTCCGGCCCTGAACTGTATATACAGATACAAATTTAAACAATAAATTGTCATGCTGCATTTTAAGTACAATTTCCAAGTGTCAATTTTTAACATAACTTAATTTAGATCTGAGAGAGAGAGAGAGAGAGAGAGAGAGAGAGAGAGAGAGAGAGAGAGAGAGAGAGAGAGAGAGAGAGAGAGAGAGAGAGAGAGAGAGAGAGAGACAGAGACAGAGACAGAAAGAGAGGTCATGGAAAGTGAGTAATTCGTGTTTTGGTCAGAAGCCACATGGAGTACCCAGACAAAACAAAGTCGGCTTTATTTTCGAACTAAGCGGATGTAATCCAGACGTTGCGTTTGAGTTTAAGAAAGAAGCGTTACTTGAGTGACGTCATTCGAGGAATTAAGGCTGTGCAGTGTGTGATGTCATTTGGAGGATCAAAGAGATTAAAATATGTGTCATCACAAGGGCACTGCATTAAAAACAGTTGGGAGGGAGAGGTGAACAAGGAGGAGTAGTAGGAGGTTTCATGAACAAAATTTAATAGAAAACGAGAGAAATAAAGAAGAGAAAATTCCAAAAAATATGATAACACAAAGGAGGAGGAGGGGAGAAGAGGGGAGAAGAGAAGAGAAGAGAAGAGAAGAAAAGAGAAGAGGAGAAAGAAGTATTATTCTCTCTCTCTCTCTCTCTCTCTCTCTCTCTCTCTCTCTCTCTCTCTCTCCTCTCTCCCTCTCTCTCTCTCTCTCCCTCTATCTATTTTCGTATTTTAAATTCTTTTCTCTCTCTCTCTGTGTCTCTGTCTCTCTCCGTCTGTCTCTCTCTCGATCTGTCTCTGTCTGTCTGTCTGTCTGCCTGTCTCTCTCTCTCTGTCTGTCTCTCTCTGTCTATCTCTGTCTCTCTATGTGTCCAACTTCCCGTCTCTCAACCCTCACTAGTTCTGTTTCTTTTTGTGATTATCTCTGTCTCTGAACCAGCGTCAGTCAATCTCTCTCTGACTCCTTCTCTCTCTAAACCCATCCTTCCCTCTCTCTCTCTGAGTCTCTCTCGCTCTCATTCGTTCTCTCCTCCTTCCTCTCCCTCCCTCGACCCCCCTCTCTCTCTCTCACTCGTTCTCTCTCTCTCTCTCTCCCTCCCTCTCTTTCTCACTCGTTCTCTCTCTATCTCTCTCCCTCCCTCCCTCCCTCCCCCTTTCTCTCACTCGTTCTCTCCCTCTTCCTCGCTCCCTCCCTCTCTCTATCTCTTTTTTTCTCACTCGTTCACCCCTATTTCCCTCCCCCCCTCTCTTCCGCCCCCTCTCTCCAACTGGCAACTCGTTACCTCCCTTCCTCTCTCCCAAACCACCACTCAACCCCAAACCACTCCAGTACCTCATATCTTATTTCCAAAGTACACTTCCAATAAGTCCTTCAACCGAAAGTACACATCGATCTGTTCGAACAATGTACGGAGAAGTCATTCAGGTACAAATCATCGATGCCGTTCGGGAGTCGTAAAACATCGCTCGCAAGCTGGTCATTGTGTCAAAACTATACCGTGCCACCCCCCCCCCCTCCCCACCCCCAGCTACAGTCCCCTCCCCCCGCCTCGTCCGCCCGCCACCCCCTTTTAACTTCATATCTAAATTGTTCCGAATGCCCGCCCCTCCATTCCAATAGTTCACTTCGACATTTTTCAATAACACACAGAGGATGTCAGAGGAGTCGCTGAGGTACAAATCATCGATTACACGTGCGTGAGTTGTAAAACATCATCGATAAGCTTGCTGGCCGCTCTGCTATTCTGCACAGAATGTATACCGTGACCTGCATTGCTCTGGCATTTGTGTCTTTGTTTACTTGTACATTATGTGAGACGTAGACACACACAGACACACAGAGAGCAACATTAAAATACATAATGAGTCAGACACAGAGTAGACAGTAACAGACAGACACAAACATATATATATGCAAACACAGACACAGAGACAGACACAGACAAAGACAGATGCACACACACACACACACACACACACACACACAAACACAGACACACACACACACACACACACACACACAGACACACACACACACACACACAAACACAGACACACACACACACACACACACACACACAAACACAGACACACAGGCAGACAGACAGTCAGACAGACAGTCAGACAAACAAACAAACAAACAGACACACACACACACACACACACACAAACACAGACACACACACACACACACACACACACACACACACACACACAAACACAGACACACAGGCAGACAGACAGTCAGACAGACAGTCAGACAGACAAACAAACAAACAAACAAACAGACCGACACAGACACACGCACGCACACACACACACACGCGCGCGCGCAAACACAGACACACACAGACACACATACACACACTCTCTCTCTCTTCCACCCCCCCCCCCCACTCTTTTCCCTCCTCTTTCTCTACCCCGAGCTACACCCCTTCCCCTTACACCCCCCATTATCCCCGTCCTCCGAGTTATTATACCTTTGCGAAAGTGCACGCACTTCTAGAGCCTTTCCCACTAAAAGTACACTTCGATCTTTTCATCCGAAAACGGACGATAAATACAGTTACTCAACTCAACTCAACTCAAATTTTATTGGCTTCAATTTCCACATAGAAGAATTTGTCTTGCGCTTGGGATTAAGACATAGGCAGAAAGTAAGAGTATAACATATAAAAACAGCATTCATATCACATTTCATGTATCACACACAGTAATCACTAGTATAGGCCTAGGCCTACAAATATCACATTTGTCCCTGTATCATACATGCAAATAAATAGTATCACATTTTCCACGTATCACACACAATATATACATTACATAACATACAGCAAGTTTCCATCTCCTGCGCCCCCCCCCTCCCCCCCCCCCCCCTCCCACACATACATATCCTCGCACGTGCGTCGACTCCATACAAATGACATCATCAGTCCATTAACTAAAATGCACAATGACTAGTAGAGGGTACATGATACACAATACGTGCTCAACTAGGCCTGCTAACTAAAATAATAACAGAAACAAAAACAAGGACTGGGCACAACATTTACACGTGTGTGACCTACTTACATCAAGTGCCTGTGATCTATAAATAACAATGATTGCGTTTAAAATAAAACATGAATAATGTCGATGTTTGCTAACAATGAATACATAAAAACTAAGATAAGAATGTATGTGCTTTCATAATATGATTATTTTATAAAACACAGGTAAAGGTCATCGGTGTATACAACAACGTCACACAGAACTTCCAAATCATCGATGCAGAACAACGTGCACTACATGCGTTTGCTTGTTGGACCGTTCTTCAAAGTATACCGTGGCCCCCCGTCCGGTAAACCTGTCTTTGTTTACCTGTGCATTATTTACCTGTGCTTCACGGGGACTTCTGGCACACCGAAAGTCATGCAAGTTGTATGGGAGGCGTAAGTGCTCCTACGCTCTGGAGAAGCAGTCAATAATTAGCCTTGATCGGCCAAGAAACTGTGTGCATTTATTTATTTATTTTATTTGTGTGTGTGTGTGTGTGTGTGTGTGTGTGTGTGTGTGTGTGTGTGTGTGTGTGTGTGTGTGTGTGTGTGTGTGTGTGTGTGTGCGTGTGTGTGTGAAGACGTAAAGACGATATGGAAGGAAATAATGGAAGAAAAAAGGTAGGTAGGAAGGATGTATAAAATGAAGGATGAATGTAGCAAGAAAGGAAGGAAGGAACGAAAGATACAAAACTAACACTGATCCCTTTCCAGGCGATGCTCCATCTTCAATGATGACGGGTCTAACTTCAAATATACGCTCAAACATATCCCGTACTCAAATTTTCCCCCCACATTCACTTCAACTGTCCGAGCAAGATGCAGCCTGCTAGTCTTCAGAATGTGTTTACCTTTGCATAATTCACCTGCAAGCCCTGATGGCCTGAGAGATAATGATACCACTCATGCAATGTTGATGGCAGACGGAAGTAGGTCACGCTCCCATGAGATGGATCAGACTCGAAGGATATCGTCAGCCACGGTCAATGATAACTGTCCCCAATGAGCACATTCGTGTTTCGCTTGTTCTATGCCTTTTGAGATTTGCTGAAAAAATAGAAAACCATATGTTGCATTTTTTGCACTTATGCCGAATGTCCTTTTGATGGAAGTTTGTCTTTTATTTATAAAGGGGCATGTGGCTTTTTATTGGCCGGAAATTGTGCGATCTATGTTCAAATGGATGTCGGGGAAGAGTAACTTCCTTGTATATTTTGCAAAAGCGAGTTTTGTCGTTTATGATTAATTTGGTTTTTTTTAATTGTGCAACAAACAAAAAAACAAAAAAAAAAGTTCCAGCCCTCACAAAGAATGTCCTTTTTTGGGCCCAGTTTACGAAGTGTACATTGGATGCGATCCGATTCCCTTTTTTTTTTTTTTTTTTAATTGTGCCATGCACATCATTGTGGGGCTTTTAATTCATAAACATTACGTTCACACACAGGTAAACACATATATATAGATACATAACACACAGGTAAACATATATACATATAGGGGAGAGTTACTGATTGCGTACCTGTTATCTATATCGTACCACCCCCATTCCCGCGAAATGACGAATGCCTGAAGCCCCTGCTGAAGTGTGGGGAGAACCCCGTAGGAAAGAAGCATTCTTCCGGTGTCAACATGGCAGCTAGCGAGAAAACCACCAGCAAGAAAGAAAAATTCACTTTTTTCGCATTTTGATGTTATTTTCGTAGTGACAAATTTGTGTGACTATGCGAAGAGTACCGGTGGTACGATAACAATGACTTCTGGTACGATATGCAGGATGACACAACCTCCTATTAATTGCCAAATGATCCATTTAGGAGTACTTATTAAGAAGTCTGAAGCCTGAAGTTGTTTCAAAAAAATGCTTTCCCCCTCGAACTGGACATCAGAGGACATGAAAAAATGTCCCGCAGCCATTGCAAACGGAATGCCCCAGTACGTTATAAGTGACTGACAGGTACGCATTACAGAACTGGTCTTGTAATTCGTACCATTTGGATGATTTTTTTTAAATCCGTACTGAAACCAAGTTGGCGGTTTTTTTCATTGCAAACAATATACGGAACGTTGAAGGCACAGGAGATGAGTGTTTATGGACAATTTGAAGTGCCTAGCATAAAATGGTTGCGTTATAGAGCTGTTTGTCCTTAAGTGGTACGATATCAGTAATTCTCCGGGGAGAGTTACTGATTGCGTACCTGTTATCCATATCGTACCACCCCCATTCCCGCGAAATGACGAATGCCTGAAGCCCCTGCTGAAGTGTGGGGAGAACCCCGTAGGAAAGAAGCATTCTTCCGGTGTCAACATGGCAGCTAGCGAGAAAACCACCAGCAAGAACGAAAAATTCACTTTTTTCGCATTTTGATGTTATTTTTGTAGTGACAAATTTGTGTGACTATGCAAAGACTACACCACTGAGCAAATTAACTTGACTATACATTAATACCTTGTTGAGTGTAGGCTGCATTTGGATCAAAACATTGGCCTTTGCTTTACATGTAGAAGGCTAGATCTACTTATTGTCCAGCCTACCGAAGTCACGCATATCGTACCAGCCAGAGTCTTGATATAGTACCGGTGGTACGATAACAATGACTTCTGGTACGATATGCAGGATGACACAACCTCCTATTAATTGCCAAATGATCCATTTAGGAGTACTTCTTAAGAAGTCTGAAGCCTGAAGTTGTTTCAGAAAAATGCTTTCCCCCTCGAACTGGACATCAGAGGACATGAAAAAATGTCTGGCAGCCATTGCAAACGGAATGGGCTTCAGCGCTGCTTCACGAGTTATTGATATTGTACCACAAGGTCACTAATATCGTACCCCTAGTACGTTATAAGTGACTGACAGGTACGCATTACAGAACTGGTCTTGTAATTCGTACCATTTGGATGATTTTTTTAAATCCGTACTGAAACCAAGTTTGCGTTTTTATATTTAGTCAAGTTTTGACTAAATATTTTAACATCGAGGGGGAATCGAAACGAGGGTATGGTGTATGTGTGTCTGTCTGTCTGTCTGTCAGTCTGTCTGTGCGTGTGTGTGTGTGTGTGTGTAGAGCGATTCAGACTAAACTACTGGACCGATCTTTATGAAATTTGACATGAGAGTTCCTGGGTATGAAATCCCCGAACGTTTTTTTCATTTTTTGGATAAATGTCTTTGATGACGTCATATCCGGCTTTTCGTGAAAGTTGAGGCGGCACTGTCACGCCCTCATTTTTCAACCAAATTGGTTCAAATTTTGGTCAAGTAATCTTCGACGAAGCCCGGGGTTCGGTATTGCATTTCAGCTTGGTGGCTTAAAAATTAATTAATGACTTTGGTCATTAAAAATCTGAAAATTGTAAAAAAAAATAAAAATTTATAAAACGATCCAAATTTACGTTTATCTTATTCTCCATCATTTGCTGATTCCAAAAACATATAAATATGTTATATTCGGATTAAAAACAAGCTCTGAAAATTAAATATATAAAAATTATTATCAAAATTAAATTTTCCAAATCAATTTAAAAACACTTTCATCTTATTCCTTGTCGGTTCCTGATTCCAAAAACATATAGATATGATATGTTTGGATTAAAAACACGCTCAGAAAGTTAAAACGAAGAGAGGTACAGAAAAGCGTGCTATGCAGCATAGCGTAACCACTACCCCGCTCTTCTTGTCAATTTCACTGCCTATGCCGTGAGCGGTTATAGTCTCTGGGTGGACTACGAGTATACGGTCTTGCTGCGTTGCATTGCGTTCAGTTTCATTCTGTGAGTTCGACAGCTACTTGACTAAATATTGTATTTTCGCCTTACGCGACTTGTTTTCATTGCAAACAATATACGGAACGTTGAAGGCACAGGAGATGAGTGTTTATGGACAATTTGAAGTGCCTAGCATAAAATGGTTGCGTTATAGAGCTGTTTGTCCTTAAGTGGTACGATATCAGTAACTCTCCCCTACTTTTCCTTTTATTCTTAGATATTATTCCTTTCACACATCAATCAATCAATATGAGGCTTATATCGCGCGTATTCCGTGGGTACAGTTCTAAGCGCAGGGATTTTTTAATTTAAAATTTTTTTTTTTTAATGCAATTTATATCGCGCACATATTCAAGGCGCAGGGATTTATTTATGCCGTGTGAGATGGAATTTGTTTTTACACAATACATCACGCATTCACATCGGCCAGCAGATCGCAGCCATTTCGGCGCATATCCTACTTTTCACGGCCTATTATTCCAAGTCACACGGGTATCACACATGCTACAAGTATCTCCGCCCCCACCCCCTCCTCCCACACACCCCTCGTCAGAATATTGCACTGAGTTTGAAATACCCACACCGAAGACACACATTATTTATGAATAACAAGTAACACTACAACCGACAATACTATTGCAAGGAAAGGATCATGAAAACGCCAGGAAGAAAAGAAAAACACTCATAACATTTTATGGCCGTGTTATTGCAGCAGCTGTCAGTCTTTCCCCACAAATCAAGCTATCGATAGAAAAACAACTTCCATATCAACACTAAGCCTTTGAAAGAGCACAAACCGATATTAAAAACGGGAAAAGGAAGTGTTTTATTATTTATTATTTATAGCGTTCACGCACAATGCTTTCAGAAAGTCCCAGTACAATGCAATTATGCTGTGTTGGTAGAGTATTTCGATCACGGGAAATACCATAAATATGATTTGCACTTATAGGCTTACTTGTACTGTATATACTGACAATGTCACCCAGGAGCGTTGCAGTGCGATTTCTAAGGTTCGATTCCTTGAAGGTACGTTCAATCGTTCTCGAGTAAGCTATCAGAATTATACCCCAAAGCAGATCTGTCCCGGATTTTGAGACGCATGGAAAAAGAACATTCGTTCGCATGAGCACACAAATACACATACACACACATACACATGCACGCACGCACGCACGCACGCACGCACGCACTCATACGCACACACACACGCGCACACACACACACACACACACACACACACACTGGCACACACACACGCACTCACACACACACACAGACACTGTGTAAATACATAAATAAATGAATAAATAAATAAATTGATAAATAAATATTAACAAAAAGCAAAACATGAAACAGTTTTACGAAGATTTTTATAGGGCCTAATCTGCAACCAACAGAAGACGTTGATTTACAGGAACTATTTATGGAAAAAACACATCCCGTTTTGACAAATGAAGACAGAGATTATATTGAGGGGAATCTTACCTATACTGAAATGTGCACAGCATTACGGAAAATGAAAAACGGAACAAGCCCAGGACCTGACGGGTTTACAATAGAATTTTATAAATTTTTCTTCCAGGATATTGGATTATTTCTGCTACGTTCTGCAAATGCTGGATTTCAATGTGGAGAATTGTCCGTTTTACAGAAACAAGGCATTATTACATGCATTCCGAAACAAGACAAGCCAAAACAATTTATTAAGAACTGGCGGCCAATATCCCTGCTTAACATATCCTATAAAATTTGTTCATCCTGTATTGCGAATAGATTGAAAATAATGTTACCTAAGATTATTAGTGAACACCAAACAGGTTTTATGAAAGGAAGATTTATCGGGGATAATATACGTTTGCTGTATGATGTGTTGATGTTTACTGAAAGAGAAAATATACCAGGTTTGCTGCTTGCAATTGATTTTGAAAAGGCGTTCGACAGTGTGTCCTGGCCCTTTTTACAAAAGGCATTGGATTTTTTCAATTTTGGAAACGATGTAAAACAGTAGATACGAGTTTTTTTTATCAAGATATACAGACATGTGTTACAGTCAAGGACTACTAAAGTAGTCCTTGGTTACAGTAAATGGCCAATATTCTGGTTGGTTTAATATAAGAAGAGGCGTCCGACACGGCGATAGCCTCTCACCATATTTGTATTTAATATGTTCCGAGATACTATCATTAATGTTACGTAATAATTTTGTGATAAAAGGATTGGAATTGAATAACGAGGAAGTGTTATTGTCTCAATTTGCGGACGATGCAACTCTTTATTTGGATGGCAGTAAGGAATCGTTTGTTGAATGTGTTAACACTTTACAGAAATTTTCTAAATTTTCCGGATTAAAGATAAACAATGAAAAAACTTAAATTGTCTGGATTGGAAGAAAGCGAAATTCACAAGAAAGATATATGAGGGATATGAACTTCTGTTGGGACCCTGGGATTTTTAAAGTATTGGGAGTCAAATTTTCGACAAAAACCGGCAACATTCTGGAAATTAATTATAAAGGAAAATTAAAAGAGATTAACAGAATTTTAAACGATTGGAGCAGAAGACAGTTAACACCATTCGGTAGAATTATAATTTTGAAAACTTTGGTCCTTTCAAAATTGGTTTATTTATTAACTGTATTGCCAGACCCACCCGAAGACTTTTTACGAGAAGTGAATGCAGCCTTTTATTCCTTCCTGTGGAATGGTAAACCTGCAAAGATTCGGCGTAATGTCGTTTGCAGACCCTATTGCAATGGTGGTCTGAATATGATTGACATTTACACTTTTGTGGCATCAGTAAAGATACATTGGATTCGCAGATTAAAGATGTTTGAATTTGATGTAAAAAAAGCTTATTTTTGATATGATACCTGGAATGAAAGACATATTTAAAGTGGGTGCCGAGTATGTAAATGTGTTAATGAAACGATGTGGTAACAGTTTTTGGAAGGATGTTTTGAAACATTATAAGAAATGCTGTTCCTTAAGCGAGGTAATTAATGTGAATGATTTTGTTTCCGAATGCATACATTACAATTTGAACATTATACGAGACCACAGCACAATAGTAAATAAGGAATGGATTGAAAATGGTGTAGTGTTTGTCCATCAGTTGCTACATTTAAATGGAAATTTCTTTACCTTTGAAGAATTTAGGTTACATTTTCATTTTGTTCAAACTAATTTTTTATTCTATGAGGGAGTGATTAAGTCCTTACGAAAATATCAGAGAAAAGTAAAAATTGATTCGTTGAATGGTTTTCAGATTAGGGATTATAAACCCTGGCAGATTATTTGTAGAGGCAAACAGGCAATTAAAGAAGTCTTTTTGAAATCAAAATTTGATGATAACCCTGCAGGCATGAACAGATGGAATATGTATTTTTACAACCTGAACTGGAAACAGATTTTTGATAAGTGTTTTAAAACAACTAAGGAAGACATGTGCAACAACAGTTAGTGAGAGTTATGCGGAACCATTCTCCTGGCACCTGAGCGAATTATAACAAGCATTGAAATGAACAAGCGACTCGAATCCTTTTTTCTTCTTTTTTTTTCTTCTTTTTTTGCCAAGCACATCATTGTGGGGCTTTTAATCAATAACATGCATCCGTCTACAATGTATCATCATTCATCCATCAACATTTATTAACGCGGCGACATTAGAGTGTTTCAAACCAGGCCTTAACTTGAAAACAGACGTAGTTTAATCTTGTTGGATTTTTTGAGGTAAGGTCGGTAGCTGTCAACGCTACAACGCTACACACACACACACACACATACACACACACACACACACACACACACACACATACACACACACGCACGCACGCACGCACGCACGCACGCACGCACGCACACACCCACACACACACACACACACACACACACACACACACACTGTGGTGATTGAACTGGTAGGCCTTTCACGAGTAAACGAACACTATTCGCGACAGCTCAATAACAAGAGTGATGACGTCTTTCAGCTTTTCACAATGACAAATAAAATATAATGCGTTTTTGAAGAAGACTTCAGCTTATTATTAGGTGCAATGTTACAATATTGTTCAGCAGCAGAAAACATCTTGGTATATCGATCAAAGGATCAGTGAATCCGAAGGTCGATAGAGCCAGTCGTGTTCAATGAACGGATCCTTCGGACCTAACACCCATAATGGATTGGCTTACACAATTTTAAAAATGTTTTTGATAACAGACAATTCAAGTAGGACACAAACTCAAGC